>NW_027443769.1:0-35608 GCF_048569485.1 Anomaloglossus baeobatrachus | reverse complement strand
GTGAGCTTGCTCTCAATGAATCGGCCCCAATGTATTTATGCCTTAATCAAAAATACTCTTTCTTTGCGTTCTCTGAATACACCATCTCTTCACTTCCTTCTTAGCGATCATCTATTTCTGTTCTAGGCAGAGAAAATAAAAAAGAAAAGGAGTACCGTTTTTGGAACATTACATGTTGCACACAGCTCGTCGCTGGATGAGGTGGACCATAAAATTCTTGAGGCAAAGTAAGTTCAATCACGATGATGGTTAACATGAACCTACACCTGTTACTTATGACCATTAAAGGGGTTGTCTGGTTAAAGGAAGTCATCACCTATCCACAGAATCAGCACAGAATAGGTGATCACTTCCTGATCGGTGGGAATCCGACCACGGGGAATTTTTGTCCCGGTGTATCCTCTGCTGTAGCATCAAGTTTGGATGCTGAATTCATTCTTTATGGGAGACACAGATTAAATGGAGCTCTGACTTTTTTTTATTTTTTTATTTTTTTTTTTTGTGGGTAGGGACATTTTTTTTCTATTGTCTCGTTAAAAAAAAATAAATCAGTCCTGCGGTTTTCACACCGTGCCTTTTTTAGACGGACTTCCTGATCTTTCTGGAAGCGTTCTCAGGCTAATAAGACCATGGATTATAATGACAGGCAACACCTCTATACACAGCTGGTAACAGGATCCAACCATCACAGGAGGTGATGTCGCACCTCGCCCCTCTCTTCACAGTGACGTTTGCACATGCTTATTAAATGCTACATTACAAAGATAGGGGCTAAGTCTGTTCTTTGTGGCTAGTGCAAAAAGTCAGAGACAAGTGTGAAAATTGCAATCTCCCCCCCCCCCCCCCATCATTTTTAATACAGATTGCAAAATAAAGAAAAAATCCTTTGTAATAAAAAAACAAACCAAAACACAGATTTAAGAATTTGATTTTTTTTTTTTATTGGTCGCCTTCTGATTCAAGCTTCCCTTTGAAGGCGTTTTGCAGCCTGTTATTACGGTAGTATTGAGGTTTAATATTAGGTTGGTGGTAGTCGGAGTCCAAATCTGCCAATTGCATCCAGCTGCTAGTGCCCCTTCATTGCTTAAGCGGCATCATACAGCAGCACTAGGTATTGCAGCTCCTTCCCATTCTCTTACATGGGGTAAAGCTGTAGCACTGCTGCTAAAAGTAATATCTTGTGGTAATGAAAAGAACTAAAGCGGGCTTTACACGCTACGATATTTCTAGCAATTGCTAGTGATATCGTACGCAAAAGCACCCGCCCCGTCGTGCATGCGATATCGTGTGATCGCTGCCGCAGCGAACACTGTTGCTACGGCAGCGTCACACGCACTTACCTGGTCGTCGTCGTCGCTGTGACTGCCGAACAATCCCTCCCTCAAGGGGGAGGTGCATTCGGCGTCACGGCGGCGTTACCGCGATGTCACTAAGCGGCCGGCCAATCAAAGCGGAGGTGAGCGGGACGAACATCCCACCCACCTTCTTCCTTTCTCATTGCGGGCGGGACACAGGTAAGGAGAAGTTCCTCGCTCCTGCGGTGTCACACACAGCGATGTGTGCTGCTGCAGGAACAAGGAACAACATCTTTAAACAACCTCTAACAATTTTTGGTTTTAGGATGACCTCTCCATGGTGAACGATTTTCACCACTTTGGAGGACGTTTAAGGTCGCTGGTAAGTGTTACACGCTGTGATACTGTTAATGATGCCGGATGTGCGTCACTAACGACGTGACCCCGACGATAAAACATTAACCATATCTTAGTGTGTAAAGCCCCCTTTACTCCCTTGTATAGCTGGTCACCAGAATGCTAAAATTCAGATCCCTCAATGATGTGATATTGATGGCCTATCTAAAGCAAAGACAATGAATTTTAAATAGGACTAACCACCAGGATTTTCCTATATAAACTAAACTAAAGCCAGTGCTATACTGGAGCCATCATGCTGATTCTATACATACCTTTAGTTGTGAGGACGGATATATACTTTCTGAAATACAGACAAGTAAAGTCTGTGCAATGCACTGTTATTTGAATGAAAGGGGTAACAGATTATCCAATAGGTGGGTCGGGTTGTGTTAGTTATTCCAGCCCGTCTGCCTGCCTGTTCTTCTTCCTCCTGTCTGTTATCACAGGGGAGGAAGGACAGGCAGGCAGACAGGGGCGGTAATAACTAGTAAAACCCGACCCACCTATTAGATATTCTGCAGCACCTATCAATCAAATAACAGTGCCTTTCACAAACTTTACTTGCCTATATTTCAGAAAGTATACATTCGATCAATCAGCCTGATAAAGCCAGTATAGCACTGGCTTTAGTTTATGTAGAAAAATCCTGATGGTTGATCCTCCTTAAACAACTGGGAAAAAATTTAAACATTTCCTACCATTTTGCTGCTGTAAAGTCTGTGTAACCCCTTCACATAGCTGGCTATGCTGTTTGTGATCGAGAGCTGACAGGAGACTGCTCATGGTGACTCTCGGCTCAGGATTGACTTCTCCACTCTTATCGCTCCATCTACCTTCACCATGTGCTTCATTCTAAGTTAATAAAGTGATGCAAACGTCAGCATAGATCATAGATTTGATAACATTTCACTGCTCACGCTGCATCCTTGAGGTTTCCTTTGTGCTTCCTGAATGGTTTACCTGCAGTCAGATGGTGGTATCATGATGGGTTGTGCTAGAAGACAAACTCTACTCTGCTGCATTTCCTTATTAATCTGTTGCATTGACATTTTCTTCTTCGCCTCACAGGAAAGCCCTCTCTGAGTTAACCACATGTCTGCGAGAGCGACTTTATCGTTGGCAACAGATCGAGAAGATGTGCGCTTTTCAGATCGTGCACAACTCTGGTTTGCCGAACCTGACATCCACACTTTATTCTGACCACAGCTGGGTGGTTATGCCCAGAGTCTCCATTCCTCCTTACCCGATAGCTGGTGGGGTGGATGACTTGGATGAAGATACACCTCCAATTATTTCCCAGTTCCATGGTATGTAATATCTCCCTCCAAAATCACTGCCCATCCTGTAATACAGTAATGTGCCATAGTTTTAGGCAAGTGTATACAACATGGTGCAAAGGAAAGATGCTTTAAGGCTATGTGCCCACGCTGCGGAAAATGCGCGGATCTTGCCGCGGATTTCTCGCGGAAAAGCCGCGGATTTCCCGAAAATCTGCAGCTCAGGCACTTCCCAGACATTTCTATGGCATTTTGGAAATGCTGTGCCCACGCTGCGGATTTTTCCGCAGCGGATTTCGTGCGGATTTTGATCTGGAAAAATCTGCAGCATGTCAATTATTGTTGCGGATTTTCATCCAGATTTTGGCTTTAAAATTGGGGAAAAAAAAAATAAAATCCGCACCAAATTCAGCATCAAATCCGCGGCAAATCCGCACCTTTGAAAAGGTGCGGATTTTGCGGGAAAGCTGCGGATTTTTCTGCATCAAAATCCGCAGCTACATTCTCCCGTGGACACATAGCCTAATAGTTTATCAATTAACAAAATTCAGTGACCACTACATGGTCCCCACCTGGATTGATCTTGGCATCATCGATTCTGTCTGGGATTACCTGGGGACCTGCGCAGGTCTACATCCACAGAAGATCTGAGGTTAGTTCTCCAAGATGGTTGGAACAACCTCTCTGCTTAGTTCCGTCAAAAACTGTGTGCAAGTGTACCGAGAGGCAAAGGGCAGGCACACCAAATATCGGTGTAATGTAGATTTCCCTTTAGTTCATTCGGTTTCCAGTCCAATTGATAGAAATGTAAATAGTTTCTTTATGAAAGCATTTTCTCTTGCAGCATTTTTTATCTGCTTATAACTTTTGCACAGGGCTGTGTCTGGTTACAAATAGCGCAGATTCTCTGTAGACATATTTCATAACTACTTTCATCCTTCTCGGGTGGTGCGGCCTCTCCACATTATTCTCATCACTGTATTGTGCCCACCATAGATGTTAGGCTTTGTTCACACTAGGAAAAGGATGTTTCTCAAGAAATTTCTTGAGTCTGAAATATTACTGCACTTGCGGTCAAAAACCGCACTTATACCGCACCAAAAACCGCATGCGGTTTTACGCGTTTTTGGTGCGTTTTTTCCGCAGGTTGGTCCCTGCGGTTTTTTACCATTTATCTATGGCAAAAACCACAGGTACCTGCAGAAAAGAAGTGACATGCACATTGTTTTTCTCAAGAAATTCTGCAGAAAGAATGTTCTTGAAAAAAACAGTGTGCGCACAGCTATTTTTTTTTTCCATAGGTTTTGCTGGGGAATGTCTGCAGAAAGGTTACAACCATTTTCTGCAGAAATTTCTGTAGCAAAGCTGCAAAAAAAGTGGGTAAAAATGCAGTGTGTGAACAAGGCCTTAGACTGAATCCGGCCAAACGAACCTTACATCCAGAATGTATAGGCGTCTCTCCAGATTTATTCCTTTCAGCTAAGCTGCTACCAAATATCTCTCCGCGTACGTTGCACATGCACACTCGGCTGGGCATGCATGCGCCTATCTGATGTGTATGACCTGCTATAGGTCAGGCATGATCTGACTCTGATGGCGGAGACAGGAAGTGATGTCACTGAACTGATGACATCATCTGGAGCAGCGCATGTTGTGTTCACTACATGTCCAGTCTCCCTGCACTCACATCTCTAGTTGTAATTCTATAGACGTAGCTTTTTAGCAGCTGTATCCCATGTGGTAAGGAAATCTCATAGGTCCCTTATCCTAGTAATGCTTAAAAGAAATCCCAAAACTACCTGTAACTACTATGCATTAAAGATGTTTTGGTTTTGTTTTCCCCATTTCCTTGCTTTGTAGAGAGATAATGATTGGACGTTCACAGCCCAGGCCTGAGGTTGCACAACTGATTGTCATTGTCAGGCGGCATTCACAAGAATGTATATTCGGGTGGAACTAAATGAACATCTCACGAATGTTATTCCGTAGGGCCGATCAGAGGGACGCTTATTTTTTACACAACCCAATATCTGCATGAAAAATGACAGCATGCGCAAGTGTCTTTCAGATGAGACTCACCTCTACAAATCTGTGGGTGCACAGAAAAATAAATAAGATCCCATATGGATCATTTGCATAATGTATAGTATCCAATTTATATGGATACATATCCATTATTAGCATAGGAAACTGTATTTAGTCTTATGGCTTAGTGCTGATATATAAAACGAAGGCCGTACAGAGTAAGATACTGACATGCAGAGGCCTACGGAGGAAAGGGCATCCACTTTTTTTTTTTTTCCTGGATGCAAACAGACAATTGTTTTGCTTATATGAATGTAGCATCATAGAGATATTGTGCGGACTGAAATATCCCAATTCAGCAGCCTCCACAACCCTACAGATAGCGGTGCATATGTATGTGCCGACATCCATGGCGTTAGGGATCTGGATCTATCAGACATCAGGATAAACTCATCGGCATCTCTCCGGACTCCAGCCTCTGGACTCCAGCCTCTGGACTCCAGCCTCTGGACTCCAGCCTCTGGACTCCAGCCTCTGGACTCCAGCCTCTGGACTCCAGCCTCTGGACTCCAGCCTCTGGACTCCAGCCTCTGGACTCCAGCCTCTGGACTCCAGCCTCTGGACTCCAGCCTCTGGACTCCAGCCTCTGGACTCCAGCCTCTGGACTCCAGCCTCTGGACTCCAGCCTCTGGACTCCAGCCTCTGGACTCCAGCCTCTGGACTCCAGCCTCTGGACTCCAGCCTCTGGACTCCAGCCTCTGGACTCCAGCCTCTGGACTCCAGCCTCTGGACTCCAGCCTCTGGACTCCAGCCTCCGGACTCCAGCCTCCGGACTCCAGCCTGACAAGCCATCTTTTTAGCATTCTTCTTTTTTTTTTTTTTTATATATACGGTATATATATATATATATATATATATATATATATATAAGTACCGTATATACTCGAGTATAAGATGACTCGAGTATAAGCCGAGGCGCCTAATTTTCCCACAAAACCTGGGAAGACTTATTGACTCAATTATAAGCCTAGAGTTTGGAAATGCAGCAGCTACTGGTAGTAATGTGCCCATATTGTCCCCTGTGGTAGTGTGCCCGTATTGTTCCTTGTGGTAGTGTGCCCGTATTGTTCCTTGTGGTAGTGTGCTTGTATTGTTCCCTGTGGCAGGGTGCTTGTATTGTTCCCTGTGGCAGGGTGCTTGTATTGTTCCCTGTGGCAGGGTGCTTGTATTGTTCCCTGTGGCAGGGTGCTTGTATTGTTCCCTGTGGCAGGGTGCCCGTATTGTTCCCTGTGGCAGGGTGCCCGTATTGTTCCCTGTGGCAGGGTGCCCGTATTGTTCCCTGTGGCAGGGTGCCCGTATTGTTCCCTGTGGCAGGGGGGCCCGTATTGTTCCCTGTGGCAGGGGGGCCCGTATTGTTCCCTGTGGCAGGGGGGCCCGTATTGTTCCCTGTGGCAGGGGGGCCCGTATTGTTCCCTGTGGCAGGGGGGCCCGTATTGTTCCCTGTGGCAGGGGGGCCCGTATTGTTCCCTGTGGCAGGGGGGCCCGTATTGTTCCCTGTGGCAGGGGGGCCCGTATTGTTCCCTGTGGCAGGGGGGCCCGTATTGTTCCCTGTGGCAGGGGGGCCCGTATTGTTCCCTGTGGCAGGGGGGCCCGTATTGTTCCCTGTGGCAGGGGGGCCCGTATTGTTCCCTGTGGCAGGGGGCCCGTATTGTTCCCTGTGGCAGGGGGCCCGTATTGTTCCCTGTGGCAGGGGGCCCGTATTGTTCCCTGTGGCAGGGGGCCCGTATTGTCCCCTGTGGCAGGGGGCCCGTATTGTCCCCTGTGGCAGCGGGCCCGTATTGTCCCCTGTGGCAGCGGGCCCGTATTGTCCCCTGTGGCAGCGGGCCCGTATTGTCCCCTATTATGCTTTTGTTCACATACACATACACACACACACACACACACACACACAAAAAATATTCTCACCTGTGCTCTGTTCCCGTGGTGTCCTCTTACCTGCTTCCTGCGTACCGCAGGTATAGAGACCCCTCGGTGATCGTGGCCAGTGCAGAGTCCGCCTCTGATGTCTCCTGCGCTTTACTTAAGTTGAATGCTTTTCGGCGCCGCAAATTATTCAAGTGAAGTAAAGTGCAGACGACAATTGGTGGGGCCCCTGCAGCGGCTGCGATCACCGAGGGGTCTCTACCAGCAGTCTGTAAGAGGACACCACAGGAACAGAGGACAGGTGAGAATATTTTTTTGTGGGACCCTCACTCGAGTATAATCCGAGGGGGGCATTTTCAACATAAAAAAATGGGCTGAAAAACTCGGCTCATACTCGCGTATATACAGTACATTTTTTTTTCTTTCAGTCTCAGAATACCCTAGACTTTGTTTTCCTCATCAGTTCTGTAGCAGTTGTTAATAGTAATTAACAATCCTAATACTCTCCTGAGAAAAGCCGGTTAGTCACGTCCACGCTGGGAGGGACGGGGAGTTGGATCGCTGTCGTCTGGAGACAAAGGGATTATTATTAATACAGTTTTCTACTTGATGCGAGACTTGCACACACAGGATTTAGCTGTGACCGTATCACGTCCTGAGGTTGTGCTCGGGATTTTTAATATCGAGTTACTCAGCGCGTCAGAAATGTTTCATTCCTGTTCCGCATTAAAGGGGTAATCAGTTAACTGCACAATCCCTTTTTAAAATGACGAGTAAAGTAAAAATTCGCTATGATAACCTCCCACACTCGCAATGCTCCAGCAATGTTGGTGCCGAGTCTCCCAAGGATTGCGTAGCATTGTCATCACATTAACCCTGCAGCCAATCGTTGGACGCTATTGCGCTGCCACTCCTCACATCTTCCACTTTCTGAGGTTCATCTGAAGGAATTGAGAGCACAGCAGCCCAAATCCAGAAGCTGATTGGCTGCAGGGCTCACATGGCTTAATAATGCTACGCGAGCCTCAGGAGACCCGACGCTAACAATGGTGGAACGGCCCCGATACGGGAGTAGAGTTCTCATTTTTTTTTTTTTTTTTAACCCTTTTTTTATTTAACAAGAGGCTGATAAAGTAGAGGACAACCTTTCAACAGGAAATTTTGGCTTTTTTTTTTTTTTTTTTAAATCCTTGTATGTCCAGTGATATAAGAATTCTGCAGCATCCTTCTTCTGCATGGAGCTGTCCCTTTTTACTACTAGGTATAACCGTTTTCCATGTCAATAAGGTGCTCTCACACGTACCCTATCAGCACCGATAGGACCATGTGTAAGGACGTTTTTTTATTGGCAAGGAATAGGATACACCCATTAGTCAATTTATCATCTTTAGGAGGAATATGAGAGGAATGGCATAATAGGGTTGTAAAGAGTGCTATCATTGTGGCTATTACAGCGCTATCATTTAGCTTCTCCAGCCTCTATGTATCATTGTACATAACAGACAGACTGCAGCATGTGCAGTAAATCCATCGGTGAGCCTGTGACCGCACGGGATGAGCTGTAAGCTGATTTATGACCAGATAAGTCAGCCATGTACTGTGTGCATACAAACTGTAGGAGCCACAAATAGTGAGTGCCGCCTGCTGCCTGTGCAGATTGTATGGGCAGGATGTGTATCGGAGGGTGGCATGGTCTGTGGCCTTCAGATATGGTCAGCTGGAGCCTGAGCAGATCTTGTGATCAGGTCAGCGCTTTTACTTTTGCACATCTCTTCATGCTAAGACTAGAGTGGTTTTCAACCTATCACCCATCCTTGTTGACTAGTGAGGTTCTGCTTGTTGGGACCTGCACTGATCAGCAGAACTGGCACATCTTTCCCCCTCAGAATGGAGCCGCACTGCACATGCCCAACTGCTGCTCCATCCATTCCCTGTGGGACTGACCAGTGCTGCGCTCAGATTTTCCAGCAGCCTCGTAGAGAACGAATGGGGCGGAGATTGGACATCCATCCTACTGCTTCACCTGATCTACCGATCACTGTCACAGCGGTCAGACCCGCATCCATTAATACATTATCACTTATCCTATGGATAGGCAATAACTTATTTTTACCAAAGGGACCCTCAAATTTAAAATGGTAAAGTCCATACTATCAGGAGGCACAATACTAAGTTATACATCTCCTTCATTCTTACCACAATTGGTGTCCCACATTCAGTACACCACAAATATTGTGTTATAATCTTTCTCATGAGCCCCCAAACAATTAGGTGTAGATCAGGGGTCTCAAACTCGGCTGGGTGTATGGGCCGCACAGAGGGAAAAAATCATTTGGGGGGGCCGCATTCTTTGCGGGACAAAGTAACATTTTTATTGGTACCATATATATTTTATTACACACCTTTGGATCACTGATTTTCAACATTTTTCACTTGTTTATTATAACAAATGTGCACACATTCTAAAATTTGATGGTAAAAAAAAAATCAGGCCTTATTTTGTTTTTGTTTTTTTACATTTTATCCCTTTCTTGTAACTAATAGTGTTACAATTATCACTATATAGAAATTTTGGCCAACATCTTTTAGTAATGTTCCCTATCCTATAGTAATGTGCCCACCTTGTCCCCATCCTATAGTAATGACCCCAGCCTTGTCCCTATTCTAATGTCCCCATCCAATAGTATTATGCCCATCCTTGTACTGTCCCCATCTTTTAGTAATGTGCCCACCTTGTCCCCATCCTATAGACATGTGCCCACCTTGTCCCTATTCTATAGTAAGGTGCCCACCTTGTCCCCATCCTATAGACTTGTGCCCACCTTGTCCCCATCCTATAGACATGTGCCCACCTTGTCCCCATCCTATAGACATGTGCCCACCTTGTCCCCATCCTATAGACATGTGCCCACCTTGTCCCCATCCTATAGACATGTGCCCACCTTGTCCCCATCCTATAGACATGTGCCCACCTTGTCCCCATCCTATAGACATGTGCCCACCTTGTCCCTATTCTATAGTAATGTCCCCATCCTGTAGTAATGGGGGGGGGCAGTGGCGGCGGGTGAAAGGGGGCGCTATAATTTACCGATCGCTCTCGGTTTCCTTCCACCCACAGATGCCGGAGTGAAGGTGAGGGGAGTGGTCTCCGGCCCCAGATCCACAGTGATTGGACAGATCGGTCACAAGGCCGGTCTCTCCAATCAGAACTGGGGGCGGGTGAAACAGAGGTCACCCAGCTCCAGCCAATGATCGGTGCTACAGCTGCCCTGATCAGGGCTGGATTTCAATGTTACAGCCATTTTCAATGGCTGTAACATTACAGTGGCTGTGATTGGCTGACGAACGCCGCACAGCCAATCACAGCCTCCGTAGGTCCGGGGAGGAGACACCACCCCTCCTGAGGTCCCCTCCTCCCCCAAATCTAAGGTATTTGCTATTTGCAATGCAAACGGCGGTCGCAGCCACCGGGGCTGCGATTTCGCCATGACGTACTGGGTATGTCATGGATCCTTAAGTACCAGGGAGCCATGATGTACCCAGTACGTCATAGGTCGCTAAGGGGTTAATGTACCGTCCTTCACATACACAAAAAATAAACACCATTATTCTCACCTGTCCCGCGTTCCCTCTGCTCCTAACCTCTGCTTCGTGCTGTCTGCAGGCCGTGCCCCGGTGACTATCTCGGGCGGTGCAGGGACCGCAGCCACTTGCAGCGATTTATGTCCGATGAATGTTTTGCGGGCGCTGCGCGCGCACAGTCCTTCCTTCTGAGAGCGCAGCGCCGGCAAAACACTCATCTAACAAAGTGCAGACAGTGGCTGCGGCCCCTGCACCAGCCACAATAGTGAACAGGGGCACGGGCCTGGGGGCCGCACGAAGCAGCCTGACGGGCCGCATGCGGCCAGCGGGCTGCGTGTTTGAGACCCCTGGTGTAGATGTTGAGGCTTGCAGCAAGACCATGGGGGTTTTTTCCCATAATTCTTCACTGTAGATATTGGGACGGACGGACGGACGCTTCTGTCAGATAATACTCGGTGTCTTTCTGAAAATGATTGAGCATGGAGGAAAGAAAGAAGACCAAAGAACTGTCCTGAGAATCCAAATTGTGAGGAAGCATGAGCAATCTCAAGGCTACAAGTCCATCTCCAAAGACCTGAAAGTTCCTATGTCTACAGTGCGCAGTGTCATCAAGAAGTTTAATGGCACTGTGGCTAACCTCCCTAGATGTGGAAGGAAAAGAAAAATTGACGAGAGATTTCAACACAAGATTGTGCGGATGGTGGATAAAGAACCTCGACTAACACCCAAACAAGTTCAAGCTGCCCTGCAGTCCGAGGGTACAACAGTGTAAACCCGTACTATCCGTCGGCGTCTGAATGAAAAGGGACTGTATGGTAGGATACCCAGGAAACCCCACTTCTTACCCCGAGACATACAAAAGCCAGGCTGGAGTTTGCCAAAACGTACCTTAGAAAGCCTAAAACGTTTTGGAAGAATGTTCTCTGGTCAGATGAGACAAAAGTAGAGCTTTTTAGGAAAAGTCATCAACATTGAGTTTACAGGAAAAAAAAGAGGCATTCAAAGAAAAGAGCACGGTCCCTACAGTCAAACATGGTGGAGGTTCCCTGATGTTTTGGGGTTGCTTTGCTGCCTCTGGCACTGGACTGCTTGACCGTGTGCATGGCATTATGAAGTCTGAAGACTACCAACAAATTTTGCAGCATAATGTAGGGCCCAGTGTGAGAAAGCTGGGTCTTCCTCAGAGGTCATGGGTCTTCCAGCAGGACAATGACCCAAAACACACTTCAAAAAGCACTAGAAAATGGTTTGAGAGAAAGCACTGGAGACTACTAAAGTGGCCAGCAATGAGTCCAGACCTGAATCCCATAGAAAACCTGTGGAGAGATCTCAAAATGTCAGTTTGAAGAAGGCAGCCTTCAAATCTCAGGGACCTGGAGCAGTTTGCCAAAGAAGAATGGTCTAAAATTCCAGCAGAGCATTGTAAGAAACTCATTGATGGTTACCGGAAGCGGTTGTTCGCAGTTATTTTGGCTAACCTAGTATTAGGCTAAGGGTGCCAATACTTTTGTCTGGCCCATTTGTGGAGTTTTGTGTGAAATGATCAATGATTTGATTTTTGTTTCATTCTCTTTTGTGTTTTTTCATTGCAAGCAAAATAAATGAAGATAATTTCAAGAAGAAACTAAGTATTCTCTGACAGAATTGCAGGGGTACTTTTGGCCAGCACTGTATATGTATGTATGTATGTATGTATGTATATGTGTGTGTTTATGTGTATTATATATATATATATATATATATATATATATATATATATATATATATATATATATATATATATATATATATATATACACATATATATATATATATATATATATACACACACATATATGTATAAATTTATATTATGTATGTATATGTGTGTGTGTGTGTATATATGTATATGTGTATATATATATATAGGAAAATAGGAATGGATCCATCAAAAACACTCTGGAAGTCCAGGTGGCAGTAAAAATAATTTTGCCAAATTTATTGAAAAAAAAAAAAAGTTAAAAATGTAAAGGGCTGGAGACAATTAATATACGCAGGACACACGAAACCACGGACAACACGTTTCGGCAGTGTAAACCACCTTCTTCACGGTCCAAGCCAAAACTGATATAGAGATACATATAGATAGAGATATACACAGATGTGTATACACGTGTGTGTATGTATGTGTGTATATATAAAGGATGTTGTGCTCCAAATTCTTTATAGATACATATACATACATACATATATATATATATATGTATGTGTGTGTGTGTGTGTATATATATATATATATATATATATATATATATAAAAGAAATAAGAACTCTTACTATGATGGCTGCATAGATGTATACTTTAGCCTTACAGCGTTTAGCATGTAATAGAAAAAAGCCATGTGTTTAGTTTACCGTGTCTAGAGCGCCCTCTAGTGTCCACATCAGCAAATTGCAGTGAAACTGCATTGGAGTTTGTCCAGTAATGAATTAATGATTTTTTTGTGTTATATAATACCTCCTTTGTGTCATTGTATTTATCATCGCCGATGTATGACTTTCTTGGGTGTTTTCATCATATGATCTAATGTTTATTGAAAGCTGTTTTTTTCTCTTTTGTGTCCTTCCTGTCTCTGTAGGTTCCATTCTGAAAACTCATGGAACATTGGCACGGAGCAGCAGCATGTGTCGTTCTCGCCGTAATGTAATTCCACCTTCCCCCCAGTCTCAGCACGTCCTGCAGTCGCCTGATCCAGACATTCTGTCAGTATCGAGCTGTCCCGCTCTGTACCGTACCGAGGAGGAGGAGGATGCAATCTATTTCATTGCAGAAAAGCAGTGGTATGAGAAATTAAGTCACGCTAATGTGCCGAAAAGGTAGATTGTATTCCGAAATACAACTGCTCCTACTACTAGATTAGAGACGCCATCCTCTACCTGGAAATGACAGCGACACAGAAGCAAGTACACATCAGACGGCCATGTGTGGTCACATGGGCGAGCTGGTTAATGATTAGGAGCGCCAACAGTATGATTGGGAAACCTAAAAAATTGTCCATGCTGCATTTTTTAGCATTGGACACTGTGTGCATGTTCACTTATTTGACCAAACAGCAATTTTATTTAAATGATTTTTTGCCCCATTGCTTGCTTTTGTGCTGACGTACTGCTAACTCTTCCTACACGCTCCTGTCCTTTTTCATTTTTCCAATATCTATTTAAACATTGAAATAGAAATCTATCTAGGACTTGTAATTTAAGCCATGGATCTTGGTACAAATCCGCAGGAAAATCTACTTGTCGTCTGCACAGGAAAAGTGCACAGCACGGGGAGGTGGTCTGCAAAATCTCAGTGACTTGTTTGGTCCTGTAACCCGTTGCATATTGTATCTGCCCAGCAGGAGTGGATAACACTTGCAGATTTGTGCGGGTAATGTAATCGCAGTATTGCAGTGCCAGTTACCAGTGGCTGAGATTTTACATGTTTTTCTCTTTTTTTGTGCGGTGCACACGTGCAGTGCAGTCTTTACAGTTAGCCACTTGTAAAATTCTGTTGTGGATTTTTGCTACAAATTTCATTCTTTTCAATGTGGCAGGATATAACCATTGCTGAATCTAAAGCAAAATGTATACATGCAGATATGCAAAAGATCTGCTCCAGAAAGCTTTTTTTTTCGGCACCTGCCTTCTAATTCCTAAAGCTGGGTTCACACATAGCGACATCGACGTCGCTGTTATGTCACAATTTTCTGTGACGCAACAGTGACCTTGTAAGTCGATCATAACGACATGCGTCGCTGTGCTACATGTGCAGAGAGCATGGAGCCGCGCACACTGCTTAGCGCTGGCTCCCTGCACTCCTAGCTACAGTACACAACGGGTTAATTACCCGATGTGTACTGCAGCTACATGTGCAGAGAGCAGGGAGCCGGCACTGGCAGCGAGAGCGGCGGACGCAGGTAACGAAGGTAAATATCGGGTAACCAGGGAAAGGTCTTCCCTTTGGTTACCCGATGTTTACCCTGGTTACAGCTTACTGCAGTCTGCCAGACGCCGGCTCCTGCTCCCTGCTCGCTTCATTTCGTCGCTCTCTCGCTGTCACACACAGTGATGTGTGCGTCACAGCAGGAGAGCGATGACCAAAAAATGAAGCTGGACATTCAGCAACGACCGGCAACCTCACAGCAGGGGCCAGGTCGTTGCTGGATGTCACACACAGTGACAGCGACGGGACGTCGCTGCTACGTCACAGAAAATGGTGACGTAGCAGCGACGTCGTTGTTGTCGTCGCTGTGTGAGACACCACCTTTAGTGTCAGATCACTTAGGTCTTCTAATTGAAGGGGTGTTCATTAGAGATCAGCGAACCTGAAATGTCCGGTGTTCATACCAAGTTGTTCGAGTTTGGGTGCTTTATGTACACTAACCACTCACACGAGCATCACTGTTATTGGGTACACTCTGTGCTCGGCCCAATGCAAGCCGCTTGCAGTGCTCGGATGGCTTACACTGGCGGAAACGAGCGTTATCGGATAGAGTGTGCATCCTCCCTACTCCCCCCCCCCCCCCAAAAAAAAAAGGGGGGGGAAACTATCCAACCCTCCCCGAGAAGTGTCCTATAATGGCTGGCTGTATGTGGGTGGAGAGGTGAACTGCCAGTCAGTGACTTCCATTGGGGTTCTGGTCAAGTCCGGGTCCAGAACCGAACTTTATCTAAAGTCTGGCTAGACTCATCAAACCGAATATCAACAGGTCCGCTCATCTCTAGTGTTCTTAAAGGGAATCTGTCACCAGGTTTTTGCTACCTTATCTGAGAGCAGCATAATGTAGACAAAGATCCTGAATCCAACAATGAATCACTTAATTACTGCAACTATTCTCACACAATCAGACTTTTTTGATTTATCATTTATCAGAGCTCAGAGCTTCCCCCGGCCGCACCAGGCTCTCTATAGAGATTATACATTGATAGGGAGGGGGCGTGATATTATTATTATTATTATTATTATTATTATTATTATTTTATTTATAGAGCTTATTATTATTATTATTATTTATAGAGCACCATTGATTCCATGGTGCTGTACAAGTAAAGGGGGTTACATACAGAATACATATACAAGTAACAGTAGACAGACTGGTGCAGAGGGAAGAGGACCCTGCCCTTGCGTGCTTACATTCTATAGGGTATTGTATTCCAAGCAAGAAGTCCTGCTGGTTAAACAAACATAGCATATAATATTTTAGTGCTTGCAGCATGCTGTCTTCAGCTTACATAGCAAAATTCTGTTGACAGATTCCCTTTAAGGTAATACATTGCTTTAGATAGACAGCAGGAAAATGGAAAAAGCAAGTCAATTGACAATTTGCTTAACTGCTGTTATTTTCCTGTAATGAGAACTTTTATTTTTCATAGTGTACTTCTAGTTTCCATGGAGCTCAACTTCCCAGAGTGTGTTCTAGTTATATTCTAGAAGTATTTAAATCCCAGTAGAGGGGTTTAGTCCTAACTTACCACTTCTCTCTGGCACATTGATTTCTATACAGCAGTTTACATCTATCCCCCTGTCTCTTAGCTCCTGACAAGCTTCTGTTATAAATCTTTAAACATCCCCAGGATTGCAGTGTTCAGATTATTTCTTCTAATCAGGACTCTCACTTTCCTGAGCTGTGCACTTGATAAAATTCCCATACCGTGATAGTGGTGTAGACTCCAGAACAAAGCACTGATAGCAGAATGTTTCACCAGCTGCTTCTCACCAGAGCTGTCGCTCAAGGAGGAGAGCCCACCATGCCAGAAGCCAGGAGACTGCAGAGCTCTGAGCTGCTCAAGAGACAACTTGAGAAGACTCCTTCAAGATAGGATTATCAATGACTTGCGAGCATAAAGGGACTGAACTGCTTGCGAAGACATAGAGCATTATTAAGCATTAGAAAAGGAACGCTCTGCTGTTTTCCTGGTGCTACAGGACTTCCATTGACTGTGTTTTAAATTGCACATCAGTCCCATTTTGTTTCATTGGGAACAGTTGGAACATCAGACAGTGATGGACATCATTTTCTAATCCTTGATCATACCGTTATGTCCTGCAAAGCATGTATGCCCCTTCTCTGCTATTTTGTGATGACCAAACCTTCTCTATCTAAACACCTCTAAAACCTCAAATGTGAATTGTGTCTATATTACAAACACTTGTGTGCTACATATTGGTCAGTAGTTGGGGCATAGTGTAATTTTATTACCCAGGCACCAACCGCTTCACAAGATCCTGCTATAAATCAGGTTCGCTGACTGTTATTGGCAGCGGCTATTTGGAAAAGGTTTTACTCTGGTTTAATACTCTTCATCATCAGGGCTGCATTTACAGCCTATGCTACCCTATGATAAAAGACCAACCTGCCCCAATAAAACCCAATGGATAGTTATTGTCATGATTTGCTCAATTTGGGTGTTTGTAGCAATGATTTGCCCCGTGTTAATTGAAAGAAATGAGGGATTAGATGTAATTTTATCAATTGTGCTGCCACATATGTAGCTGTTGGAGGCATAATCAGTAGGGATGATCGAATACCTCAAATATTCGGCTTCGCGAATATCCGACGAATAGGTCGCTGGTATGCACTTTTCGATGCGCAATGTAAGTCTATGGGAAGCCCAAATAGTTGTTATTCGTGTTTCACATAGACTTACATTGCGCATCGAATATTTGCGGATAGTCGAATAGCGGCGACCTATTCGGCAAATTTTCGCGATGACAAATATTTGAGGTATTCGATCATCCCTAATAATCAGTCATTTGTGTTACCATAAAATAACTGAATAATACCACCACATATCTAAATATTACAATAAATTGACCTTCTAAATACAACAATGTGTTGAATAACACTGCAATAATGCTCCTGAATTTGTTACTATGCAAACAATACCGTCATATTGTGGCTGAAAAATAAAGAAAACTGTACACAAAGGCTAATATGACCGCCAGAGTGGCATCACGCTATAGCTGGATGTACAGGAATGCTGCTGAATAGAAGTAGTCAGGCAAGAGTCCCAAAATAACCCATTTGTAATGAATACAATACTTGGTCGCGGTCAACAATTGTGTGAACCGGCATTGAAACGCCCTGTTGGTATACGGGGCATGCATGCACCATATACTATCTGTACTACAGCTGGGGAAAGCCAAGTACAGCGCTCGCTTATCTCAGGTCTTGGACAATGTAATGGCTTGTCATCACCACATTCTGGCAGGGCATTACAGGGTCCTATGCTGGAGTTGAAACAACCCCTTTTATTCGCCCCACAATATACCAGTCTCCAAAGCATACACACACTGAGCACTATATAAATATAGTATATGTTGTATATGAATAACGTCCAACCAATGGTCCATAAAGCCCCCACTATCAAATACATGGTGCCCAATATAATTGTTTGAATTCATCCACCCCACCCCCCCCCCTTTCAACCTACACACCCGGATTGTGCATGCCAGCCTGTGTACCCTGCCCCTTTTAGGACATTTTCATACTCTGACATCAGAGGTGGAGAGAAGCTGTAGCACACTGGGCAATAGTCCTCCGATGCCCCGGCGAGTGTTGAGCACAGGTCCCATTAATTACAACAGGACTGTACTTAATGCACTCTGGGTGTCAGATTTTATGCTGTAAAAGAAGTGCAAAGATGGCAGCCATAAGAGAGATGGTTATGCTGTCACAGCAGTGCATATTGCCACCATAATTTCGTTGCGGGGTTGAATGAACGCAGAGTCACCTCCTCCCCATCTCTACCCACTTACATGTTACAGTCACAAAGTTGCTTTCCCAGTTTCAGCAGGAGCCCAACTACATGTATTCGTATTAAATCAGCATCATCTATATATCTGGCATGGAGCAGGAATGAACTCTCGCTCATTGCACATGTATAAGTCATAGAGCACTGAGGGCTTAAGATCCACAGTTTGGATCTCGGTGGCAGAATTCCTGGGATTGTCACAAAATGTTTACGTTTTTTTTTTTTTTTTTTCAAAATTGTGGAAAGTTGATTACATTTCATAATCTTCTTTTTTTTTTTCCCCTCCTGTCTTTTCAGGGAAGCCCAAGACACGAGCTCAGAGTGTGATTCGTTAAACTCTTCTATTGGAAGACGACAGTCGCCTCCTTCAAGTCTGGAGGTTCAGCAGCAACCTACACGGAAGATCTCAAAAGAAGAAACCTCCGGCGAGGAGTCTCTCTCTACAGACTCTCCTGTCACCCCAGATGTTTCTAAAGCCTCCTCCCCTGACACCACAGGGTTGACAGAAAGCCAAAGCATGGTCTTCAGCCCAGCCAGTAAAGTATACAATGGTATTTTGGAGAAATCCTGCAGCTTTCACCAACTCTCCAGTGTTTTACCCATCTCCAAGCCACCCCATCCTTCATTTCCTACGTCTCCAAATGACAGCAAGCCAGTTCAAGAAGTCCACGGTATTCCTGTCCTAAAGACCACCCCACACGTCCTTTCTTCTCAGAACGGCGAGAAAAAAATTGACCGAAAGCGAGAAAAAAATCAGTCGAAAATTAAAGTCCTGCTGAAGAAAATCTCAAAGTAAATGAACTTGAAGGGATTAAAGACAATGGATGAAGCGTCTTAACGTTTTAAGAATGTAACTCCTTGTGGAGTTTTTTTTTCAAGACTTGGATGTTCTGGGTGTGAAGCTCCGAGGTTCGTCTTACCATTTTACCGACTGTGAAGGTCAATGCCAATCACTGAAGTTCAACGGAAAGTGGATCTGTTTACAGTCACTTTTGTCTATTTATTTCTGCTTTTAAGTTTTTAGTTCTTAATTTTTTTTTTATTTTATTTTATTTTTTTTTTTAAGAAGCCACTTTGGACTTCCCAATGCTAACAAGACTACTTCAGCCTACATTGGGGCTCACCCAATCTCTTGTTTACTGGAGCATCTTCTTATCTTTCCGCACAGCTACAACATTTTACATTGTGGACTAAGTAACTAATTGCACTACAGTTTTTGAGGGTTTTTTTTTTTCCTTCCTAGCCAGACTAGGGGGGGGAAAAAAAACTAAAAAGGAAAACTAATGAAATTTGCAAGTGAAGTAGTTAAAGATTTGTAAAATGACAGATAAGAGGGTCCGTTTTCACTTTTAATTCAAGTGGGTTTTTAAGTAGAGCCTAGAGTTTCTAATCGACACGGTTTCCAGAAGACACTCATACATTTTTGTATGAGGCAGGTTTAGATTCACCTATTCTTACTGTTACAGATTGACATCCTGCTGTAAAGAGTTTTTTGGGGTTTTTTTCTTGTTTATTTGTACATTTTTTCTTTTTTTCTTTTCTCCAGGGCTTTCACTGTGATTTCACAGAGCTGCAAGCTGTAGGATATATGTAGATATTATATAACAAGAGGACGCTCTCTTGATCTTTTATGCAAGCGATGATTGTGGATCGTTTTAGGAGTTAATGCACTTAGATTGGTGCTTTTTAAGTGCTATTAACCCACAAGCCGAGGATTGTTTACAGGCAAAGGGTGACTGGATTTGCTATACTTTCTACTATGTTGAAGTTGAAGGTAATTACTGTATCTCGGGCTGACCCACTGACTACATTAGCATGCAGATGTGCCAACAACAAGTAACGTTTATGGTCTCCGTTGTCCGAGTGTTACAGACACATGCATTTTTCATAGCTCCGAACTGACACCATGGGTATTGCTAAAATGTTCTGTACGCCATAAACTTCTCACACTGCCCAGACGACTAATAACTGCAGTGGGGGCCTGTATCGCTCTTAACTCACATTTTTATTTTAATTTTTTTTTTTTCGTTTCTCTGCTACAAGAGATTTGTACATGTTGTAACATACACAATGCCACTTTTAAACTAATAATACTTTTGCTACTACAGATATGTATGTCTTACTCCCCTTTTGCCAATACTTCGACATATTTTTCTCTTGTTTTTGCCTGGTCAAATCTTAATCACTAGATCTGTTACATTTCAAAATGTACAATTTTCCAATAAACTAATTTATTTGATTTCTGGAAGGACGTTTACTTTCTAGCAATGACTGGTATGTAGAGTTTTCACAAAATGATTCACATGTCCCATTCCGTTGCCTGTGACTGTGTTCTGTGCCTCTCCAGAGAAGAGGGAACATAGCCTCTTACTATCATGTTGACAGACAACCCTGTGGTGTTCGGCTATAGAAGGTCACTGTGTTTGGCTGCACAAATTGATCCTTGAGATTTCTTCCTTTCCTCTGTGCTGTGAATGGCGTAGTGTACCTTCTCTGTTAGGGTTTAATCTTTCCCCTTTAGGAATCTGCGGAGATCTTTTCCTTTCAGTTGCTAATAATGATCTCTCACCCTCTTGTGTTTTATATACCTGCATTTCCCCTTTTTATATTGCTAATGATAGTTTATATGGTCTTGATTGCCAGCAGTTGGCTTGTCATCATCGGGAGAAACTATGGATGGCAAATTTTGAAACATGAGATTCTCCAAAGCACAATCACTAACAATCCCTAAAAGAGGTAAGAATAAAAAGCATCTAAGGAGACCAGGTTGGATGAACACAGAACTTAAACACTTGCTATAAAGAGATAAATGTTTACCAAATGGAAAGATGGAGACATATCTAAAGAAGAATATAATTCTGTCTGCAGAACCTGCAAGGCACACATCAGGTTAGCTAAAGTTGATAATGAACTAATGCTTAAGGCTACTCTCACATCAGCGATATTCTGTCGCAATGCCGGATCCGGCACAAATGCGTTTCACTTCCATGCATTTTCTTTGGACTCGTGGCAAGTTCCAGTCACATGCGGTTGCGTGTGTCATACACAACCGCATTTGACCGGAACTTGCCGTGAGTCCCTAGGAAATGCATTGAAGTGAAACGTATTTGTGCCGGATCCAGCATTGCGGCAGAATACCGGTGATGTGAAGCCCGCCTAAGATATGCCAAAAGTAAATGATGCTCTAGGATTGTTACAGGATAAATATGGTGAAGTGGTAAAAATAATGTATAGAAGACTGAACTTTGAAATTCCTATTTTGCATCTTTTTTTCTCTCAGAAAGTAAAAGTAACATCAACTGATCTTCACTGTACTATTGAAGGAATAGAAGGCTTCCAGGCTATCTTTGAACAGAGATGGTGAGGGAACACTTGGCTAACAACAATTTCAAGTCTCCAGGTCCAGATGAATTACATCCCAGGGTACTGAAGGAGATAGCAGAGGAAATTTCTGAGCCACTCGCCATAATCTTTGAAAAATCATGGAAAAGTCCCAGAACACTGGGGAAGAGCAAATGTTTTCCCCAGCCTTCAGAAAGGTGAAGGTGGACCTAGGGTACTATAGGCCTGTGAGCCTGATCTCTATACCAGGAAAGCTCTTTGATCAAATTATTAAACGTGTATGCAAGTACCTGGATGAGAAGGAAATTATTAACTAGAGCCAGCATGGGTTTGTACCTAATAAGTCATGTCAGACTAACTTAATTTCCTTTTATGACAGAATCATTGACTTTGTAGATCAGGGAAACGCAGTAGATATACTATATCTTGACTTCAGCAAAGTATTTGACAAAGTATCTCATACTGTCCTTATTGAAAAAAATGACTAAGTATAGAATGGAGAAGACAACTATTAGGTGGATTCATAAGTGGCTTAGTGATCGGACCCCAAGAGAGGTCATGAATGGCTGCACATCTGGTTGGAAGAATATCTCAAGTGGGGTATCACATGGCTCTATCCTGGGACCTGTTTTGTTCAGCATCTTTATCAGTGATTTAGATGAAAGAATTGAGGGTAAACTGATAAAATTTGGCACAAAACTAGGAGGGTTAGCTAATACTAGAGAATAGAGAGGATTCAAAAAGTACCAAACAAACTTCAACAGTGGGCAGTAACATTCAGATTGCTTTTTTTTTAACAGGGAGAAATGCAAAGTCCTATATCTGGGCAAGAAAAATTAAAAAAGCATATTCGAAATGGGAGGATTAGGGGTAAGCATTAGCAGGTGTGAGAGAGACTTGGGTATACTAATTAGAGCTGGGCGGACTTGCTGTAAACCTGCTCATTTTTTTAAAAAAAGTACGGTTCCGGTCTGGAATCCGGGACCCGTATAAATCTTATGGGAACCAGAATCTGGAGATTAAAATTGTTGGTGGAAGGAATGGGGGATAAGCACGCGCGTGGTGTACTCACCAAAGATCCGTGTGATAGCGGCAAGCTGCTTCCAAGTCGCACATTCACTTCTGGGGCTGCGTGCACTAAAAATAAAGGTAGATGCTAGAATTTATGGGCTCCTTTCAGGTATAACGTAATTTGTCATGTGATGGGGGGGGCATGTTCAAAATGCAGCCCTGTTTAGAATGAACATGGGGGGCGGTGATGTGCCCTCCTCTGCCCAGCCTGACCTTCCTGCTTCATGCAGCAGGCAGCTTAAGATGAACTACGCCCTCGATGTGCCCCAGTTTGCCTAGCCTGAGCCGCTTGCTTCATGCAGCAGGCAGCTCAGGATGAACTGCACCCATGATGTGCCTCCCTCTACAGAGCCTGAGCCACCTGATTCATGCTTAATGCAGCAGGAAGCTCAGGATGAACTGCGCCTATGATGTGCCTCCCTCTACCCAGCCTGAGCCACCTGATTCATGCAGCAGGCAGCTCAGGATGAACTGTGTCCGTGATGTGCCCTCCTCTGCCCAGCCTGAGCTGCCTGCTTCATGCAGCAGGAAGCACAGGATGACAACCACTCACACGCTGTCACACAGGTTGGGGACACGTCTCAATTCAACCAATCACAGACGCCATGCCAGTCGGTGGGCGGGGAAAGCCATGCTTATGCGATGAGCAATGATGAGCGACTCAGGCAGGCCACAGAGTACAGCCGGGCAGCAGCAGGTTGTACCGTGACGGAGCATTGGTAAGTAAAGCGCTCACTGCATTCTTATTTTCATTTTTTTTTTTTTTTATTTAATTTCTCGAGTTCTGGATCAAACGCCTGGAATCCCGGGTCCGGCACCCGGTCACCTTTTTGAAACCACACGGATCCAGACTTTTACAGTTATCGGGTCCGCCCAGCCCTAATACTAATAGATCACAAACTAAACATGAGTCAACAATGTGATGCAGCAGCCAAAAAGGCAAACACAATTCTGGGATGTACTAAGAAAAGCATACAGTCTAGATCATGGGTCCCCAATTCCAGTCCTCAAGGGCCGCCAACAGTGCATGTTTTCAGGATTTCCTTAGTATTGCACATGTGATAATTTAACCACCTGCACAGTTGATGATTCCAACACCCATGCAATGCTAAGGCAATCCTGAAAACATGCACTGTTGGCGGCCCTCGAGGACTGGAGTTGGGGAACTCTGGTCTAGATCACGTGAAGTAATTATTGCCCTCTACTCTTCTTTGGTCAGACCTAACCTAGAATACTGTGTCCAGTTCTGGGCTCCACATTTAAAAAAAAATACCTCAACAAACTGGAGCAAGTGCAGAGAAGAGCAAACCATGTCCTATGAGGAACGGTTACAGGATTTGGGATTGTTTATCTTGCAAAAAAGTTAGGAGACTTAATAGCTGTCTACCAATATTGCAAGGGCTGTCACACTGCAGAGGGATCGGCCCTATTCTCATTTGCACAAGGAAAGACTAGAAGCAATGGGATGAAACTAATTGGGAGGAGACACGGATTAGTTATTAGAAAAACCCTTTTGACAGGGTAATCAATGAGTGGAACAGGCTGCCACGAGAGGTGGCGAGTTCCCCTTCAATGAGAAACTGGACAGACATCGGTGGGTTTAGATATAGTGGATCCTGCTTTGAGCATGGGGTTTGACCAGATGACCCAGGAGGTCCCTTCCAACTCTAACATTCTATGGTACTTTGATATAAATTAGGGAGCAGAAACCTGCAGGTCCAGGAAAGGGAACTGACAATAATAAAGTTATCATTGAGTGTGCAAGACACAAGAAGAATGGGGCACTGGTAGACCTAATTTTAACCAATTGGCTAAAGAGAAGATAAAATATTTGAAAGTCATGTGGGTAATGGTAATCATAAAATGTTTTTACACATCCTTTAATGACATGTATTGTAGTGAGGCTACAAGGATACTAAACTTCAGGAAGGCAAATTTCCAACAGCTAAGAAGTTATCATAGTGTCATAAAATGAAATTATCAAAAATAAAATTGGCCAAATCAAATGGGACACTTTTATAATCATCCTGAATAGGAACTTTGCACAATGTATATCCTATGGTAATAACCAAACTTAAAATAGGTGAAAAGCACAATGGCTAAATAAAGCTGTAAGAGGTGCAATAAATGCCCAAAAGCATTGATAGCTAAAACAATAGGGTAAGGGAGAGATATTAAAAAGGAAATGGTTTATAAAAAAAAGCAAAGATTTGAAATAGAGGAATAATTCCAAGAAAGTAAAAATAATCCAAATATAATAAAGTACAGTGGAACCTTGGTTAACGAGAACAATCCGTTCTGGGAGTGTGCTTGTTAACTGTTACTCGTTCAGCAAAGCAAGATTTCCCATAGGAAATGATTGCAATGCAGACGATTCCTTCCACAACGTGTTAAATGTCCCATCCTGGTCCCCTATTGTGTCATTCCACACATGCACAAACACGTACGAACACGCACATATTATGCTCACCTTACCTTCCGTTCCATCGCCGGTCTCCTGGGACTTGCTGTTCGCTGGTACGGGCTGTGGATCGGGTTACCATAACGACGAGGGAGGAACTTCTGCTGCCAGAGCGCTGATGTCAAAGGCAGGAGTTGCTTGCTTCTGATTGGCCAGCGCACTGCCTTTGAGTAGCGGTCACAGAGGAAGTTCCTGCTTCGTCGCTATGGTTGCCGATGCACAGCCTGGAGCGGCGAACTACAGGACCCAGGAGACCGTCGATGGAACTGAAGGTACACATATTATGCTAACCTTACCTTCCGCTCCATCGCCGGCCTCCTGGGTCTTGTAGTTCGCTGCAAGGACGTTGCGATGTACCAAGAACCATGAGGCCGGCAGTGGAACGGAAGGTAAGGTGAGCATAATACTGTATGTGTGTTTGTGTGTGTTTTGTGCGTGCTTGTGTGACTGCAAGTGCGGGTCAGAGCGCGGTGGATGTATGGAACCGGAAGTGTGTGCTGTGAGTATTTTGCTCGTACAGCAAACCTTTCTCGTACACATTCTAAAGTGCCTGCAGGCAAATGGCAGCGCTTAACCCTGAAAAAAAAAAAAACCTGCTATATTCTTGCAGCTTGGTTCTAAAAATAAAAGCACACAAGACCATACAGTCAAGAACCCAGTGGGACGATGAAACATTCAAAACCTGAAGAGGGCGTTGGTGTTTTGATGTTCTAGCCATGGGTACAGTTCTGTCCTGAGATTTGACGGAGGGTAGTTAACTTTCAGAGGGCAAAGCTCTGTGTGTTAGGATGGGCTGGAACGTGGGAGGGAGAGAATGCGTCCATTTTTCCTACTCCCGTTCATGTGAGTGTAGGGTATGTGTTCCTCATAGAGGTTTCCTCGCGGTCCTTCATCCCGTAGTTACAAATTTACAGAAAGCTTTGCTTGTTAAAGGGAACCTGTCAGCAGAAATTTCCCCTAAAACCTAACAGATTCCCCCTCTGCAGCTCCTGGGCTGCATTCTAGAAAGGTCCCTGTTATTATTGTGCCCCCTTTCTGACCAAAAAAGAGTTTATAAAGAGGTACCTTTTTGGCTTCGGATTCTATAAATGTGACACGGGGGCGGGCAGCCTGATGGCCGTTATTCTGCCCCCTGGTCCTGTATGCTGCCCCCATCGCTGATTTCCATACTTTTGGACGCCGCCCACTGCTCCAGCCATCCCCGCGCATGCCCAGTGCCAGTCTCACGGGACTGAGCACTGTGACTGCTGGTGACGTGTGCGCAGGCAAGTGATTATGGGCGGGACTGTGACTGTTATCAGCAAGTACCCGCCCATAATCTCGTGAGCGCGCAAACCTCTCCAGCGGTCACACTGTGCTCAGTGTAGATGCTAGACTGTATGGGCTGCTTCCAGGGATGACGTCCCTTTGTCACGTGATAGGGGCGTGTTCAAAATACTATCACGTGACAAAGGGACGTCATCCCTGGAAGCAGCCCATACAGTCTAGCATCTACACTGAGCACAGTGTGACCGCTGGAGCGGTTTGCGCGCTCACGAGATTATGGGCGGGTACTTGCTGATAACAGTCACAGTCCCGCCCATAATCACTTGCCTGCGCACACGTCACCAGCAGTCACAGTGCTCAGTCCCGTGAGACTGGCACTGGGCATGCGCGGGGATGGCTGGAGCAGTGGGCGGCGTCCAAAAGTATGGAAATCAGCGATGGGGGCGGCATACAGGACCAGGGGGCAGAATAACGGCCATCAGGCTGCCCGCCCCCGTGTCACATTTATAGAATCCGAAGCCAAAAAGGTACCTCTTTATAAACTCTTTTTTTTGGTCAGAAAGGGGGCACAATAATAACAGGGACCTTTCTAGAATGCAGCCCAGGAGCTGCAGAGGGGGAATCTGTTAGGTTTTAGGGGAAATTTCTGCTGACAGGTTCCCTTTAAGCGAAATTCTCGTTAACTGGGTTACTCGTTATGCGAGGTTCCACTGTACATAAAAAGTAAGATTCTCAAAAATATGGATTGAAAGTTGGAAGAGGATGAGGGAAAAGACAATCTATTACACCTTCTATACAGTATTTACACAAGAAAATCCCATGAAAGACCACATGATCTGGGACACACATTCTCATATAAATGTTACTTGCAAAACCCAACAGGAAGTACAACGTCGCCTCAAAAACACTAAAGTAGATAAAACACCGGGCCCAGATGGCATACACCCCTGAGTACTGCAGGAGTAAAAGAAGCACTCATTGTTACAATGTAATATTTTGGAGCCTCAATCTTATGCTTCAAAGACTTGAATGGTAAAAGTGACTTTCATTTCACACACAGAACCCACTTTGACCGGAATTGCAGTCATGTGAGTAAGAGGAGGATCGGAAACCGGAGAAGATTGAGATTGCTAGCTCAATATCAGCATGGGTTTATGAGGGATCTGTGCTGTCAGACTGATCTGATCTGTTTCTAGGAGTAGGTAAATTCCAGAATGGACCAGGTTAACGCCATAGATGTTATATATCTGGACTTTTCAAAAGTACGCTGTATAAAAATATAAACGCAACAATTTTTTTTTTTTTTTTGCTCCTATTTTTCATGAGCTGATCTCAAAGATGTAACACTTTTTTTTCTAGGTACACAAAAGGCCTTTTTCTCTCAAATATTATTCACAAATTTGTCTAAATGTGTGTTAGTGAGCACTTTTCCATTACTGAAATAATCCATCCACCTCACAGGTGGGGCATATCAAGATGCTGATTAGACAGTACGATAAGTGCACAGGTGTGCCTTATACTGGCCACAACAAAAGGCCACTCTAAAATGTGCAGTTTTATCACACAGCACAATGCCACAGATGTCGCAAGTTTTGAGTGAGTGAGTGTGTACTTAGCATGCTGACTGCAGGAATGTCCACCAGAACTGTTGCCTGTGAATTGAATGTTAATTTCTCTAACGTAAGACGTTTCAGAGAATTTGGCAATACATTCAACTGGCCTCACAACCGTAGACCATGTCTAACACCAGCCCAGGACCTCCACATCCTGCATCTTCACCTCCAAGATCGTCTGAGACCAGCCACCCGGACAGCTGCTGCAACAATCAGTTTGCATATGCAAAGAATTTCTGGACAATCTTTCAGAAACAGTCTTAGATAACAGAGAGCATAAGAGAGGGGTGTTCAATACTGCAATATTGAACACCCCTCTCTTATGCTCTCTGTTATCTGACGTTTTCGGGTGGCTGCAGCCGTTGATCAAATTTTACATGCTATTACAGTTGTTGTGACTCTCACAACGATACCTAGTGAGTAGTTCACCCCCCCCTCCCACCCCTTACTGGGGTAAGACCCTATATGCGCTTTCTCTCCACAGCTATCTTCTAGAAACAGTCTTAGGGAAGGTCATCTGCAGCTTGTTGTCCTCATCGGAGTCGACACCTGACTACAGTTTGTCATTGTACCTGACCTCAGTGGGCAAATGCTCACATTCGATGGCATCTTGCTTTTTAGTTGTTCTCTTCACCTATTAATCTCGATTTTCACTGTACAGGGCAGATGTCACAAACATTGAGCTTTATCAGAGAAAATAACTTTACCCTAGTCCAGTCCCTGTACTTTATGCACAATGTCATTCTTTTTCCTTTCAAGCCCTAAGAAAGAAGAGCATTTATTTTCACAAGCAAAGTGAAGACCTCTTTTTCCAGTAAGCGTAACTTTTTTATTTTTCCCTTGACATAGCCGTATGACAGCTTGTCGTTTGTTTTTTTTTCTTTTGTGGGGCGAGTTGTAGTTTTGATGATACCATGTATTTTTGTACTGAAACATGGAAAATAAATAAAATGTGGGAGAAAGTAATGAAAAAAATGCGATAGGTGCATTGACCTGCACTGAGGAGACGGCATGAGGGCAGAGAGGAGTGGTAAGGAAAAGGCTCAGGGTCATAGAGGAGCACTGAAGGGATGGACTGAGAGCAGAGCGGATCGCTGAGAAGATGGTCCGAGGGAAGAAAGGAGCGCTGAGGAGACAGCCAAGAGGCAAGGAGGAGAGCTGAAGAGATGACCCAACAGTGCAGAGGATTGCTGAAGAGATGGCCTGAGGGCAGGTAGTAGCGCTGAGGAGACTGTCCGAGGGCAAAGAGGAACACTGAGTGGATGGTCTGTGGGCAGAGAGGAGTGCTGAGGAGACTGGCCGAGAGGAGCACTGAGTACATGGCCTGTGGGCAGAGAGGACTGCTGAGGAGACGGACCAAGGGCAGAGAGAAGCACTGATGAAATTACCTGAACGTGGACTTATAAGAACAAGAACTGTGTGAAATATGATGGGGCTGTCAATAGAAAGTTAACGTCGGTGGGGGCAGTATCACTCTACTGATATGCGTCTAATTGTGAATCTGTTCCCAGCTGCTTTCCATTGTTCTGTTCTTTTATTGGAACAAGAAGACAGAAGGGTTTAGTAGTAGTGTGAACACAGCTTTAATGGGGTTGTCCATCACATTCTGATTTTAAAATCCTTGATTTATAAACAGACCTCAACACAACAAGGGCTAGCAGACATAAGCCCATTATGCATAACAATAAGGGCAAGCAAACTCCATGTATTTTAGCAAATCAAAAAAGCATACCCCCACCAAAATGTGGGTCTGTACATTTTAGAATTTAAGAAAGGGGATTTGGAAGGATAGTGAGACACCAACAAAACCAAGCCCCACTAACGTTAGGGGAAGATAACCCCTAAGAATATAGGAGGAACAAATGAAAATAAAGAAGAGGAAAAAAAGGGGGGGGAGGAAAGACAAAGAAGGGGGAAACAGGGGGAGAGGAGAAGCCAAAGAGGATGTCCATCACTTTCTAACATTTTCATAGTGGTCAAGTAAAATTTGAAATGGTAATGGCTGTGGTTTAGAAGCATGGCCTAAATTCTTGCTGCAGCACGCTAACCGTCCTGCCTTATCAGTCTGAAAGTTGGAAAGTATGCCGTACGAGCAGTAACGTTCTGTAACTCTGCCACGTGATGTTGTAATGGTCAATTAACTAAAACACATCAAAGAGAGCCTGGATGTCTTGGTGAACATAATACTACAGTTTATGGATACTAAACTGTAATGGGATATTGAATACGTAAACTAGTCTAGGGGGATTAATCCTTATACACTCCTGGACATACTCCAGCTCTCCATTGGGTCACCTATCACCCCTCACTGACCATGAGGGGTGGGGTGTCTCCTCCAGAGGGTGGACCCAGTACAAGTGTTTGCTCTAGCCATGTTTTGCGCTCTTAAGATGCAGCACGTTGTGGTATTGCTGGGAGGCAGGGAGCCGTCGCTCGCAGCGATTGTGCGGTGTGGTGGTCCTGAGATGCCAGGTCCTCTGTCAGCTGTTGCCAGGGAATATGGGACACACAGTTTTTGGGTCAGCAATGTGGTTGGAGGTTCCTTCCATCCAACCTTCTTCACCCCTGCCTTTGCCACTCTGGGTTAAAAGTGGAGACTGGGAGTTACCTCAGCAGTGTCAGCTAATCCTTTAGAGGGATATTTAAATCCGCCATCTCCTCTGGGTCAGTGTTGACTTTTTTCAGTTGTGCTTGGGTAGTTAGGTTAGGTTAGTAGTTTGTGTTCCTTTTGGTTCTCTTGCTCTGGTTTTATGGTCTTTGCTTTGTCTCTAGCCTTACTTAATTCTTGTTTAGTTTTACATGGCTTCTCTTGTTTGTACTGGTGCGTTTGACCCGACTGCAGTCTGTGTGCCTAGCCACCAGCCACCCCGCTACTGTCACCTGGGAAGGACCGGAAGGGGAGTCAAAAGCACCCCCGGCCCTTTAAGGTGTACAGTTGCTTGACTGCTAGCGCAAAGTGTGTCTGGCATACTGCGTTTGCTGGCCTGCAGTCCAATCATCCCATCACTACCCTTGCATTACAGTCTGATTTACCATATCTGGAGTCGGTGAGCAAATTTTTCCTCTTGTATGGGGCATATAGTATGCCTCATGGGGTATTTGCCTTCGCTGGAATGACATATATTATGTTATAGGTGAATTCTACAGACTATTTTCTTCTGTCAATGTTGGAACAATGAAACATGAATCTTTGAGGTTTTTTCTGTCTTTAATGATGTACATGGTGTGAAAGTGTTTGCTCCCTTCCTGATTTCTTATTCGTTTGCATGTTTGTCACACTTAAATGTTTCACATCACCAAACAAATTTAAATATTCGAAAAAGATCAAGTAAAGACAAAATGCATTTTTTTAAATTAAGGTCTTTATTATTAAGAGAAAAAGAAATCCAAGCCTACAGGGCCCTGTGTGAAAGTGTTTTTTTCCCTAAACCTAATAACTGGTTGGGCCACCCTTAGCAGCAACAAGTGCAATCAAGAATTGAAATAACTGGCAATATGTCTTTTACAATGCTCTTGAGGAAGTTTGGCTAACTCATCTTTGCAGAATTGTTGTAATTCAAGCACCTTGGAGGCTTTACATTCATGAACCGCCTTGCTAAGGTCATGCAACAGCATCTCAATCGGATTAAGGTCAGGACTTTGATTAGGCCACTCCAAAGTGTTAATTTTGCATTTCTTAATCCATTCAGAGGTGGACTTGCTGATGTGTTTTGGATCATTATCCTGCTGCATAACACAAGTATGCTTCAGCTTGATGTCACGAACAGATGGCTGGACATTCCCCTTCAGAATTATTTTGTTAGCAGAATTCATGGTACAATTTACCACAAGAGGTCAGCCTGGTCCTGAAGCAGCAAAACAGCCCCAGACCTTCCCACCACCAAATTTTACTGTTGGTATGTTTCCTTTTCTGAAATGCTGTTACTCCTACGCCAGATGTAATGGGACATACACCTTTCAAAAAGTTCAACTTTTGTCTGGTCAGTTCAGAGTAATCTCCCAAAAATCTTTGGGATCATCTAGATGTTTTCTGGCAAAACTGAGCCTTTATGCTCTTTTTGCTCAGCATTGGTTTTCATTTTGGAACTCTGCCATGCAGGCCATTTTTGCCCAGTCTTTTTGTTATGATGGAGTCATGAATACTGACCTTAACTTAGGCATGTGAGGCCTGAAGTTCTTTGGATGTTATTGTGGCGTCTTTTGTGACCTCTTTAGTGAGTTGTCGCTGTGCTCTCGGTGTAATTTTGGCTGGTCGGACACTCCTGAGAAGGTTCACCACTGTTCCATGTTTTCACCATTTGTTGATAATAGCTCTCACTGTGGTTCGCTGGAGTCACAAAGCTTTAGAGATTGCTTTATAACCTTTTCTAGATTGATAGATCTCAATTACTTATTCTCATTTATTCCTGAATTTCTTTGGATCGTGTCATGTCTAGCTTTTTGAGGCTATTTTGATCTACTTCACTTTGTCATGCAGGTCCTATTTAAGTGATTTTTTTGAATGAGAACAGGTGTGGCAGTAATCGGGCCTGTGTGTGGCTAGGGAAATTGAATTCGGCCTCCCAAAGATGTCATAAACCACAGTTAATTTATGTTTTAAGGGGGGACAATAAGTTTTTCACACCATCCCTGTAGGTTTGAATTTCTTTTTCCTTTAATACCTTCATTTATAAACTGCATTTTGTGTTTACTTGTGTTTTCTTTGTCTAATTTTGAAATTTGGGTTTCTGAAACCTTTAAGTGTGACAAACATGCAAAAGACTAATCGGTACACGTTGAGGAAAGAGTTAACCCGCGCTGCCGTGTGGATAGAAGTCACTCCGGAGTAATAATGTTTGTGATTTTAATTATTGAACTCGTTTGAGTCTATAAAACGCCTTCTTCAGGAAACAAAATCACTGATTTACATGAATGATGTAAATCAGTGATTTTGATTCCTGAATGAGTTGTATAGACTCTTAAACTCGCTGAATAATAAAATCACGATTATTACCCCGGCGTGACTTCTGTCCATATGGCAGCGTGGGTTAACCCTTTCCTCAACATATACCGATTTCTCCTCCTGGGTCTGCGGCAGCCAACATGGTGATCTGTTACGCTTTTATGGTAGTTGTGATCCTTACAACTCCCCTAGGTGAGTGTTTTCTGTGTTTAGTCTGTTTCCACTAGGATAAGTCGCCATCTGTGCCTTTTGTCTCTTCCAGAAACAATTTTATGCAAAAGACTAAGAAATCAGAAATGGGGCAAACATTTTCACAAATCACTGTAATTGGTAAAATATGATTATGCATACCACACGGAATCTGACAGGATTATTTTTTCACCCTAACTTTCTCCTGGTTTTTACCTCAGAATCCATATGGAAAAACTCAGTGTGAACGTACCCAAGAGCACCTGTGTATAATCCTTGACTGAGCAACTTCGAGCCAAGACAGGCACTAATAAAGAATAGGAATGTAAGGGTAATTGTTATGCTCTCAGGATGAACACTGTATTAGTGTGTCCACTGGACCGTAGGTACCATTCACTTACCTGGAGGAGTGAACTCGACCGGCCGCTGAGTCTTCACTACTGCCACCAGAGGTGGCGGCCAGCCCCAGGGGATCTGAGATACCTCGGCAGCTGGTGCCAAGGATACAGTAAGGTCTCTGAAACGACCTCAGCTGCAGATTCTTGGATCCGTCTGGGATGGATGGCTTGGATACGGCAGCAGCAAATGTAGTGTATACTTGCAGAAGCAGGTATCATAGTAGTCGGCCAGCATGGATGATCGTTGCAGCAGCTTAAAATAGCACTGAAACATAGACAAGAGTTAGTAGCAGAATATAGCACAAAACAGCAGCAGCACTTAAGGACCTGAAAATTAACAATACAACTTACTCATTGCCCAGGCATCTCCCGTAAGGGGAAAATGCCTTAAATACCTGAAACCTCTCAGCTGACCTGAGAGTCACTTCCGGGTAAGGGCACTCTGGCTCTTTAAGAAAAGGGGCATGGCCACAAGCACCCTTTTGGCATTCCCAGGAGGCCTGTGAGGTATGTGCAGGTCCCGGGAGATAGCAGTATGATCTGAGGACTGGATGGACACCGCAGGACGACCAGGTAGGTAAGAGAACCAATGTACCCGCCAGGCGAGCAGGGCAGGAGAACTCGGGGATGTCAATCTGGGATTGCAAACATTTTCTACTCAGAGTTTCTGCCAGAGCCAGTTTATACATATGTGTAACATTGTAATTACTTCTATAAAGATTTTCTCGGTTTATATTGGGAAATGACACTTTGTAACTTAATAAAAGGTTTTCATTTCATTAGTTTAGAATCAAAGTCTCTAGTAATATTGAGAACTTTTACAAGAAGGGGGCACTGGGTTATGCAGTTGAAACTTTGGCGTTGTCTCCTAAATACAAAATGTTCCAGTTTCTGAGACTTCTCTATAATTTTAAACATTTCACCTTTCACTAGATGACAGACAGAGCGGCTGTAACTATATATAATTCAGCACAGATAATTGTAATATTTCTGATATAACTGCTGAGGGAATGCAGCATGAAATGAAAGCTTTATATTAAAATCACTTTCGGCTCCCAGAGAGTGACACTGGGACAGCCGGCTATGGGACGTTGTGATACATGGCATCAAACATGACAGCTTACACAGGAAAGTCACTGAGTGTTAGAGATATTCAGCTCTGTCCACATAGCTGTATCCAGTGCTCTACAAATGCGCATTGTGAGCGGTACATGGCAGTTTTACAATTGAGAATAATTAGATTTGGGCTGACCATTTAGATTTAGTGAGGAGGCCAGGATCCCCATTGATCAATGATCGCCAAGTCAAGGGGTCTCAAACAAACGGGCTGCATGCCTGCGCTGTCCAGAGTCAAGCTTTCTCTGCACAACTATTCCAATGGCAGCTGCCTGCCTCTGGTTGGCTGGTGGCTGCCATTGTAATAGTTGTGCAGAGAGCTTGATTTTGCACAGCCCGGAAAAACGTTCATTTGAATTTCTGATGAAACTTTGACAGCACCGACCCCTGCATCTGTTTCGATAGTTACCGGGTCCACGTGCCTGTGCCCCATAAGAAATAGAGAAGACGACGCAGAGGGAACAGTAGACAGGTGAGAATTGTTTTGTTTTTTTTTGTTTTTATTGTTTGTGTGTATGTGAAGAATGGCACAATAGGTGACCAGAATGGGACTTTGATATAGGAAGAGGACCAGTAAAGGTGATATTGCTACAAGAAGAGGACCTGCATGGGCACATTCGTAAAAGAAACCATGATGGGCACATTAGTAAAATGGGACAAGGATGGGTCAAATTTCGACAGGATGGTCACATTACTTCAAGAATGGTTCACATTACTACAGGATGGGGACTAGGATGAGCACAGTACTATAGGATGGGCACATTACGATAGGATGGAGACAAAGATGGGCATATTACTACAGGGTAGGAACAAGGATGGGCACATTACTACAGGATGTGCACATTAATGGGCACAAGGATGGGGCACATTACTACAGGATGGGGACAAACATGGGCACATTACTACAAAAAGAACAGGATGGGGACATTACTAA
>NW_027443768.1:0-35613 GCF_048569485.1 Anomaloglossus baeobatrachus | reverse complement strand
AACACACTCAGCGACGCTGAAGTGTGTAATGGCACAAACGCAGTCAGCGCTGCTGTCCCCGGTGCACTAGCACACCCAGCAATGCTGGAGTGTTGCTGTGCGCGGTCCCCACGGGGACACAGAGTACCTCAAAGTAGCAGGGCCATGTCCCTGAACGATACTCGGCTCCTATCCAGCATGGTCCTCAGGAGCTGTGGATGGAGCACGGTCTCCTGTGCCTGGAGACCAAAAGGATCCCACTTCACCCAGAGCCCTAATTGAGGGATGGGGAAGGAAAGCAGCATGTGGGCTCCAGCCTCCGTACCCGCAATGGATACCTCAACCTTAACAACACCGCCGACAAGAGTGGGGTGAGAAGGGAGCATGCTGGGGGCCCTGTTATGGGCCCTCTTTTCTTCCATCCGACATAGTCAGCAGCTGCTGCTGACTAAGCTGTGGAGCTATGCGTGCATGTCTGACCTCCTTCGCACAAAGCATAAAAACTGATGAGCCCGTAGCAGTACGGGGGGTGCATAGGCTGAAGGGGAGGGGCTTTACACTTTTAGTGTAATACTTTGTGCGGCCTCCGGAGGCATAAGCTATACACCCAATTGTCTGGGTCTCCCAATAAGGAGCGACAAAGAAATCCAGAATTCTCCATAGCTAGATTCAACCTGTTACATAGTATCTTGCAGTCCACCCTCACAACATAATCATGAACTACATACATCAGGCAAACTAACTATTATATATATATATATATATATATATATATATATATATATATATATATATATATATATATATATATATATATATGTATATATATATATATATATATATATATTTTATTTATTGCCAGAGAGTTTCCCATCATGGGCTTTCCCCACATTCCCATGTAAGTTCTCAGCTCTCACACTCCCAATGTGGTGATATTCAGATATAACTGAATGACAAGTTAACATTTGGAAATTGCTTTCAACGGTCTTTTCCCAATGTAAGGAGAACAGTGTGACGCTATTCTCACTTAGATTTAAATAAAAATATTTAAAAAAATCAAAACAATTTTTTCTTTTAAATTAAAACCTTGGCTCCAGAAAAATCCCAACTATAATAGTACCAGAAAAATGCTAATTGTCACTTTCAATAAAATGGTTTATGATGCTGCCCTTTGGTTCATGGCACAGTTTAATATGGTGAGGAGTTGCACACATGCACAGATTGGCTCTATAAAAAGAACGAGCAACTAGGAATATTACAAAGTTCCTACCGTCAAATTGGTCTTCGCCTTCAGTCATTAACTCATCATCTGAACAAATACTCAAGACATTTACAAGCATCTCTGTTACTGTTTAAAGAGAAAAAAAACATAATTGGACAAAAAAAGTAACTATAGCCTTTAAATACAATGTACAAACATTGCAAAATTCTCCGCAAAAATTAGGATGTGTCACGATCATTACAGATCACTACAAAATAAAAGAAGACTGTTACATGAAACAATTTCATGTCTATTTTATACTAAAAAGCAGACTGAATAGTATAATGAAAGGGAATCTGTCATCAGATTCACGCTGCCTGAACCATGGCTGTGAATAATAAAGCCATGTGTGTTTCACTCAGAAATGCTGCTGTTCTTCAGAGAAAACACACTTTGAGAAGCCGGCTGTCGACTATGCGTCTCAGATTAATAGTCTGAGGCAATTCCCCGTGGCTTCCCCGCCTCACTCACTTAAGGGTGCTTTACACACTGCGACATCGCTAGTGATCTCGTTAACGATGTGACACGCCAGATCGCAGATGTGATCTGTTGAGATCGCACTAAGGTCATTTTATAGCGCCGGTCACATGTGCGATCTCAGCAGATCACATCTGCAATCTGGCGTGTAACATAGTTAACGAGATCGCTAGTGATGTCGCAGCTTGTAAAGCACCCTTTAGACTGTCAGTTCTCTCCGTATACATGTGTATAGGGGGAGACCTGTCAGTGTAAAGGACAAGTCGCCAGCGACCTGCCTCTTGGACTAGTTATCCAAGACACAGTCCACAGCTGGCTATTCAACGTAGGTTCTCTCACAGACACCGCAGCCTGCGTCCAACTTGGATTACAGGTTCCCTTTAATGTACTTCTTAAAACAGATGTCAGGAGAGCTGCTGGGTCCTGTTTGAGATATACACTATATTACATAATATTATATGTATATATATTGTTACAAGTCTTTATCTTTTGGCAGCATGGTATCCCACATCTGAAAGTCATTCTAAATAGCGAATACCTCGTGTCTTTAATACAAACTTTTTCCAGTAAAGGGACATGCTGCAACTGCTTTGCTTGCCATCAAAATAAAATAAACATGAAGATTATTCAGGGTAAACAAGTCATAGTATCCGCCAGAATTAAATAGATGGTGAGTATATAAAAGCCCATAAAGATGGATTGAAAGAATTAGATATGTGATGTATACATCGATGGAAATTTTTCACCCAAGCATAATAAACATCCTCCTATACAATATAGGCGTCTTTTTAAAATGCAGAAATCAATGTTCTACCTTTTTCACCGACAAATGGCAAAGACCAAGTGAAGACGTCCATGAAGTTGGGAAGCCAGTACGGGTGCGGGGAGCAGTTGAACTGTCGGATATTCATCACATTATTTTCATATTTTAATACAGCAGCTGTAATGAGAGTGGGGAAATCATTAGAGGCAATAACCTAAAAATAACTAGAAAGAATTATTTCACATGAGCAATGAGTAGTAGAAAGCGTTTTAAAGGGGTTGTCCACTACCTGGAAAACAATTTTATAAATTAAGTAGCCCCTCTAGGACGTTCGCACACAGGAGCTCAATAACGACATGACAATCAGGAGAAAGATTTGCTGGAGCAGCGCCTGTATGGGAGGAGAGGAGGAGTTTGTCTGTTTGTATTTTATTAGAGGGACTGCTTCATATAAAAAGGATTGTCCAGGTAGTGAGCAACCTCTTTAATTAAATGTCACTAGATCCATAACGCTGGATGTAAGTGACATCTAGGAGAGTCACTTGCACCGATAATTATGAAGTATCACTTTTCCCCTCAAAATTGCACATTGAATACAGAAAATGCATTGCATACCTTTATTATTATAGACATCTAAGTAGTTAGGAGCTGAAAATATCGTTATTAAAGAAGGAAACCCCGTCGTTTGACTTTTTCTGTACATTCGATAACTGCAGTAACAAAAAAATAAATAAATAATATATAACAAGATCTAGCAAGAACTGCAAACAAAAAACAACAGGCACACACTTCATAGTCTTACCCAGCATCTTGTGCTTCGTGCGCTCGTATGATTGACAGCAGGTTGTTAGTCAGCAAAAACTCACAAACAGCTGGGTAACTGAAAGCAATCAGAATATAAAGAATCCAATGAGGTTCAGTCCAAATTACGTCGCCTTTAGATATTATAAAATGGTGACGTACCTATAGAAGTAGGAGCATCCCCTGACTGTGTTATGACTGAAGTGTTCTTGCGACTTCTCGTTACCAAAATCTTCGGAAGGGTCCGACCACAACAAGTCACACATGGGACCAAATGCTGGAGGTTCCTTGAACCTGTCTAACTACAAGCAGATTAGAGCATGTTTGTTACAATACTGCTGAACAAACGAGTCAATGAGTCTGCAAGGAACATTTTAATAAAAGGCATACATTCAATCAATATTACAGGGCTTGGGGTAAATAAAAGCTGAAAGCAGGGCAGTGGGTATGTGGCCGAAATGTTTTGTCATCACCAGGACTTTACTATTGTGCTGCAGAAAGGTCCGTTTATTTTGGCAACCATAATAGTGCTTACTATTAGATTAGTACAACCTGTATGACTGGAAAGATGACAGAAGTTGTCATATAACTCCTCAAGGGGGTTTTCCAGTGCACGGATATTGACGACCCATCAGAAGGTCAAAAATATCAGATTGGTGTGCGGAATAAAGTAGGGATGGGAAGACACCCGTCACACCTATCAATGAGCTGGAAAAATCTACAGCATTGGCTGGACGTAAAAAACAAAAATGTGCAGGACATAATCGCTCTATCATTGTGTTTAGTGGCTGTTCTGAAATAATGCTCTATTCCTTTGGACTCGTGATCAAACAACACCAATCCTGGCAATGCTGACCACGGCATCACTGGCTCAAAGCAATTGCAGGGGGTCAAAAGCTTGCTATGGCATTCAAAGACTAAACAAATGGCACAGAGGACCACCATAGTGAACCTCGCAGCCTCTGTCAGCATCACACTGACATGCACAATACACTGCAATTTAGTATAGCAAAATCCCAAATGACTAGGGACTGTAGTTATGGCAACATTTAACCCTTTATGCTAAATGAAGCAAGAAGAAAAAATATATATTAAAACAAATGGCAAAATTTGTTTTGCTCTTATTTACTCTACCAGCATAATTTAGGAGAAAAAAAAAATAGAATAATTGGCGACCAAATATTATATGCACCACCAAAAAAAAAAACAACAAAAAAAAAAAAAAAAAACAGCAGCCCTCGGACAGCTGCACCTACAAAAAAGGATATAACTCCAAGATAGACTGACCAAGCAATTTTGGAAAACAAGCTTTTTTTTTTTTTTTTCTTAATTGTGCAAATATAGTTAAAGCGTGACTATCATTTATTTTTTCTAATTTCATAAATGGATTGTACACATGAAAACAAGCAGCTTTGTAATTTATCTTATCAGACATATTTACTTCTCTCTTCCGGAACGGAGCTTTCATTCTCAAAATTCTCAATTATAAAGTAAGATCTGTATTCAGTGTATGGATACTGTATTATATGACTGAGATAGGAGATGGCAGTTGGTTTTTATAAAATTCTATTAGAAGGGAGGTGCAGTGAGGAGGGAGGAGATCGGGGAAGATCTCCTCTTTCCTGCATAGACTCTTAAAAAAAACAACTGTCATCTCTCTCATTAACCTCTTCACGACACATGGATCGAGTCAGGTTAATCCCCTTCGGCTGCTGCAGGCAGTCGGCAGCGATCCCTGCACATGTCAGCTGATTTGAACAGCTGACATGTGCTCCTATCAGGCACGAGTGGATCTGCTTTCCACTCGTGCCTGTTAACCCCTTGCATCTCGCTGTCAAAATGTGACAGTGAGATGAAACAGCGCGCCGCGGTAAGTATTCACTTACCCAGCACCATCGGAAGTCACGAGATGTGATCACATGGATCTGATGGTTGCAATGGTAGCACAGGTTCATGTGATGATACCTGTAGCTATTATGAGTCTTACACCCAGAGTGTCCTGTTTGAGAGTAAAGCAACTTTTCTGCAGATCTCAGATGTGCTCTACAGAAAGGAACAAGCAATCAGACTGCCCCTAGGGGGACAAATAAAAAAAAATAAAAAAAAAGTTGTTTAAAAAAAAAAAAAAAAACCTAAAAGTTCAAATCACCCCCCATTTGTCCCATTGAAAATTAAAAGGTTTAACAAAATAAAAAATATACACACATTTGATATCACCGCGATCAGAAATGCCCGCTCTATCAAAATATAAAATCAATTTATCTGATCGGCAAAAAGCATACCGGCAAAAAAATTCCAAACGCCAAAATTACATTTTTTGGTTGCCGCATATTTTGCAAAAGATGCAAAAACAGGAGATCAAAATGTAGTATCTGTCCAAAAATGGAACCATTAAAACATCAGCTTGAGACTCAAAAAATAAGCCGTCACTGAGCCATAGATCCTGAAAAATGAGAACGCTACGGATCGCAGAATATGGCGCAAAAAGGGAGCCTTTTTTTTTTTCTTTTGACAAACTTGTGAATTTTGTTTAACCCCTTAGATAAAAATAAACCTATACATATTTGGTGTCCACGAACTCGTGCCGACCTGAGGCATCATACCGACACATCAGTTTTACCATATAGTGAACACCGTGAATAATATATCCCAAAAACTTCGAGCACTTTTTTTTTTGCTGTTTTCAAGTACAATATATGGTAAAATGAATGGTTTCATTCAAAAGTAGAAGTCACACAAAAAATAAGCCCTTATATGGCAAGATTGACAAATAAAGTTACGGCTCTCAGAAGAAGGAGATTCAAAAATTTTACCTGAAAATTGAGAATTCTGAGAATGAAAAGTCAGTCTAGGAAATGAATAGCAAATTTGTCTGATAAAATATATTACAAAATTGCTCATTTTCATGTGTAGTATTAAATCAATAAAAAATAAAACAATGGTCAGACTTTAAAACAGTTTTCTGGGATTGACTTTTCCCTCCTCATCCTATTTCATTAGGTTTTTGTGGGTCCAGACCTTGTCCCCACTGCAGCCCTCTTTGTAGCTAACAAACCAGTAGTGGCATCACAGCTATGGTGCACATGACCACTGCAGCCAATCACTGAGCTCAGTTGCTCTTCCAATGTGGAGGAGGCACAGGAAACAGACATTAACCATGTGTGATATTGTCACGTCACGACTGTAGTCTGTCAACAAGGACAGAGTTATAAACATAGCAAAAAGGCAATGGTGTTTACCAGCCAAAGTCTGCTGCATCCTGTTTGTGCATGTGTTTCTATGACCTTGGCAGGTAAACATCATTGAGATTTTGCTATGTTTATAATTGAATTATCTGGGAATTTTTGCAGCGATGCTGACAGCACTGGACACTGGAAGAGGGAGAATCATCACCTGGGGTTATTATTTTAACTTATTAGAAGCTGATTGAGAGGAAAAATGTATTCTCAGAAAACCCCATTAAAAACAATATATACATTTTGAATTGCCAGGTGCCATACTATAATACTATACAGTAACTGTAAAGAAGAACTATACAATTGCAGAATTATAAAGAAGAATTAGAAGTCATCATAGGCCCACCCAGCACAGTTATAGAAATAAAATTTACATTTACAGAACTGATGGACGACACAAGGAGAAAAGAAAAATAGTATACTGTACTGGTAAAAGAAAATTTCTGGGTGCAAACAAAAAAAAATCAAAACATTTATTCATTATAGTCTTATATAATATTTGAGAATTCTGAAGATACTCACTCTTTTTATGTCATCTAATGTGTGTATTTCTGGAGATAGTCCCCCATGGACACAAAGAAATTGTTGATTTAAAAGTGCAGCTAAGGGAAGACAATCAAATGCTTCCATACAGGCTTCATAAACCCTTTCTGAATATTTTATTTTACCTAAATTAAGAAAAAAAAAACGAAAAAAAAAAAAAACAGTTTAATCACAAAATCATTTCTGTCATGAATCATGAAAAGAACAGGGGTTGCCATGTCAATAAATGGAAATTCCACAAATAAGCCTAAAAGGAACACTCAGAAGTCTCCATAATTTCATTTAAAGGAGTTGTCCGACATTAGCTTAACAAAAATTTTTGAGTTTATCTGTGCTGTATTGTCATATAAATCACACCTACATTGTTATTTTCTGTTTTCTAACTTTTGTTCCTCTTGAATTATACCTTTATTCTCTGCAGCTTCTTGTTTACATTCAGATCCAGCAAACATGACCACTTCCTGTGCAAAACCTCAGTCAGAGCTGTCACCGCCCAGCCTCAGTGTCCAGCCCCACCCCAGTGTCCAGCCGCACCCTCTGCCCGCCCCCTGCACACACAGTCCCTGTCAGTATATTCTTCCCCAGCACCTGACCTGGTATCACTACAGCATTGCAAATAACAGCCCCACATCGGGGTCTGCACCGCACACATATGTCTCTGCACACGCACACACATTGCTCTGCACCGTACACATGGCTCTGCACACGCATGGCTCTGCACCGTACACATGGCTCTGCACCGTACACATGGCTCTGCACCGTACACATGGCTCTGCACACGCATGGCTCTGCACTGTACACGCACACACATGGCTCTGCACCGTACACATGGCTCTGCACACGCATGGCTCTGCACTGTACACGCACACACATGGCTCTGCACACGCACACACATGGCTTTGCACCGTACACATGGCTCTGCACACACATGGCTCTGCACCGTACGCATGGCTCTGCACCGTACGCATGGCTCTGCACCGTACACATGGCTCTGCACCGTACACATGGCTCTGCACCGTACACATGGCTCTGCACCGTACACATGGCTCTGCACCGTACACATGGCTCTGCACCGTACACATGGCTCTGCACCGTACACATGGCTCTGCACCGTACACATGGCTCTGCACCGTACACATGGCTCTGCACCGTACACATGGCTCTGCACACGCATGGCTCTGCACCGTACACATGGCTCTGCACCGTACACACATGGCTCTGCACTGTACACATGGCTCTGCACACGCATGGCTCTGCACTGTACACGCACACACATGGCTCTGCACACGCACACACATGGCTCTGCACCGTACACATGGCTCTGCACACGCATGGCTCTGCACCGTACACACGGCTCTGCACCGTACACACATGGCTTTGCACACGCATGGCTCTGCACTGTACACGCACACACATGGCTCTGCACACGCACACACATGGCTCTGCACCGTACACATGGCTCTGCACTGTACACGCACACACATGGCTCTGCACACGCACACACATGGCTTTGCACCGTACACATGGCTCTGCACACGCATGGCTCTGCACTGTACACACACACGCATGGCTCTGCACTGTACACACACACACATGGCTCTGCACTGTACACACACACACATGGCTCTGCACCGTACACATGGCTCTGCACCGTACACATGGCTCTGCACCGTACACATGGCTCTGCACCGTACACATGGCTCTGCACCGTACACATGGCTCTGCACCGTACACATGGCTCTGCACCGTACACATGGCTCTGCACACGCATGGCTCTGCACCGTACACATGGCTCTGCACCGTACACACATGGCTCTGCACCGTACACATGGCTCTGCACTGTACACGCACACACATAGCTCTGCACACGCACACACATGGCTCTGCACCGTACACATGGCTCTGCACACGCATGGCTCTGCACTGTACACGCACACACATGGCTCTGCACACGCACACACATGGCTTTGCACCGTACACATGGCTCTGCACACGCATGGCTCTGCACTGTACACACACACACACATGGCTCTGCACCCTACACACATGGCTCTGCACCGTACGCATGGCTCTTCACCGTACACATGGCTCTGCACCGTACACATGGCTCTGCACCGTACACATGGCTCTGCACCGTACACATGGCTCTGCACCGTACACATGGCTCTGCACCGTACACATGGCTCTGCACCGTACACATGGCTCTGCACCGTACACATGGCTCTGCACACGCATGGCTCTGCACCGTACACATGGCTCTGCACCGTACACATGGCTCTGCACCGTACACATGGCTCTGCACCGTACACATGGCTCTGCACCGTACACATGGCTCTGCACCGTACACATGGCTCTGCACCGTACACACATGGCTCTGCACACGCATGGCTCTGCACTGTACACGCACACACATGGCTCTGCACACGCACACACATGGCTTTGCACCGTACACATGGCTCTGCACACGCATGGCTCTGCACTGTACACATGGCTCTGCACACACATGGCTCTGCACACACATGGCTCTGCACACGCACACACATGGCTCTGCAACCCCCCCATCCCCATCGGGAACACATGTGGAGTACATACTCACCCGTCCTCGGTCCCCGCCGCTCCTGCACGTTCGTCCGCTGTCTGTGCTCTCTTCAGCACAGTAGTGACGTCACCGCTGTGCTGCAGAGCGCACAGACAGCGGGAGGGACAGTGACTTCTCATCAGCACATTCAAATGTACCGGCATCGGTGATCTGTGATGCCGGTACATTTGAATGTGCGATCCTGGGCAGGGGGCCCGGTGCTGGAGCTGACACTACGGCAGCTGCCGCCAGGCCCCGCCCCCAAATCACGGACCCCACAGCAGTGCAGGGGGAGGTTACTGGAGGTGCAGGGGAATGTGTGGGAGGGTGCAGGGAAGGGGGGCGGTGACTCCTCGCACTGTAGTCGCCCAGCAGGGAGGTGACATGCTGCTCCACATTTGCATGTCAACATGGCCCTGCCCATGTAGACGTGCAAAGACCGGAAGCAGCAAAATCGCGGCAGGAGCGGTCACATGACCGCTCTGAGCCGGGGGAGAGGGGCTGACAGCAGGGCAGGTAAGTGGTCTCTATCTACTTACCTGCCCCAATGTAGCCCAATAGGGAAATAAAAAAAAAAAAGTCAAAGAAGCCGGATAACCCCTTTAACCTTTATCCACCAATGACACAGTAACAATTTTCTATGTATTAATAAAAGTTTGAAAAAATGTTTATCACGTGGAATGCCCCTCTGAACAGCAGGAGTTACTGTACATGATCCAGAGCAGGGCAGAACAAGCGACACTGGGGAAAAGAGGCCGGCAACAAGACCGCAGGGAATCCGGGAAAAGTAAAACTTTAAAAAAGTAGGGTGACTAAATATTGCAGAAAAAAAAAATCCCTGAAAAGAAGGGAATTTTGTTTACTTACCGTAAATTCCTTTTCTTCTAGCTCCTATTGGGAGACCCAGACAATTGGGTGTATAGCTTCTGCCTCCGGAGGCCACACAAAGTATTACACTTTAAAAAGTGTAACCCCTCCCCTCTGCCTATACACCCTCCCGTGCATCACGGGCTCCTCAGTTTTGGTGCAAAAGCAGGAAGGAGGAAACTTATAAATTGGTCTAAGGTAAATTCAATCCGAAGGATGTTCGGAGAACTGAAAACCATGAACCAAAAGAACAATTCAACATGAACAACATGTGTACACAAAAGAACAACAGCCCGAAGGGAACAGGGGCGGGTGCTGGGTCTCCCAATAGGAGCTAGAAGAAAAGGAATTTACGGTAAGTAAACAAAATTCCCTTCTTCTTTGTCGCTCCATTGGGAGACCCAGACAATTGGGACGTCCCAAAGCAGTCCCTGGGTGGGTAAAAGAATACCCCGATAAAAAGAGCCGACAACGGCCCCCTCTTACAGGTGGGCAACCGCCGCCTGAAGGACTCGCCTACCTAGACTGGCATCTGCCGAAGCATAGGTATGCACCTGATAGTGTTTCGTGAAAGTGTGCAGACTAGACCAGGTAGCCGCCTGACACACCTGCTGAGCCGTAGCCCAGTGCCGCAATGCCCAAGACGCCCCTACGGCTCTGGTAGAATGGGCTTTCAGCCCTGAAGGAATCGGAAGCCCAGAAGAACGGTAGGCTTCAAAAATCGGTTCCTTGATCCACCGAGCCAAGGTTGACTTGGAAGCCTGCGACCCCTTACGCTGGCCAGCGACAAGGACAAAGAGCGCATCAGAACGGCGCAGTGGCGCCGTGCGAGACACGTAGATCCGGAGTGCTCTCACTAGATCTAACAAATGCAAATCCTTTTCACATTGGTGAATTGGATGAGGGCAAAATGAAGGTAAGGAGATATCCTGATTGAGATGAAAAGGGGACACCACCTTAGGGAGAAAGTCCGGGACCGGACGCAGAACCACCTTATCCTGGTGAAAAACCAGGAAGGGGGCTTTGCATGACAGCGCTGCAAGCTCTGACCCTCTTCGGAGTGATGTAACTGCCACTAGAAATGCCACCTTCTGCGAAAGACGTGATAGAGAGACATCCCGCAGCGGCTCAAAAGGTGGTTTCTGAAGAGCCCGTAGAACCCTGTTGAGATCCCAGGGTTCCAGCGGCCGCTTGTAAGGTGGGACTATGTGGAAAACTCCCTGCAGGAACGTGCGGACCTGCGGAAGCCTGGCTAGACGCTTTTGAAAAAACACGGAAAGCGCCGATACTTGTCCCTTGAGAGAGCCGAGAGACAAACCCTTGTCCATTCCGGATTGAAGGAAGGAAAGAAAAGTGGGTAAGGCAAACGGCCAGGGGGTAAACCCCTTATCAGAGCACCAGGATAAGAAGATCCTCCAAGCCCTGTGATAGATCTTGGCGGACGTTGGTTTCCTGGCCTGTCTCATAGTGGCAATGACCTCTTGAGATAACCCTGAGGACGCTAGGAGCCAGGACTCAATGGCCACACAGTCAGGTTGAGGGCCGCAGAATTCAGATGGAAAAATGGCCCTTGAGACAGCAAGTCTGGTCGGTCTGGGAGCGCCCACGGTTGACCCACCGTGAGGTGCCACAGGTCCGGGTACCACGACCTCCTCGGCCAGTCTGGAGCGACGAGGATGGCGCGGCGGCAGTCGGACCTGATCTTGCGCAACACTCTGGGCAGCATTGCCAGAGGAGGAAATACATAAGGCAGTCGAAACTGCGACCAATCCTGAACTAAGGCGTCCGCCGCCAGAGCTCTGTGATCCTGAGACCGTGCCATGAATGCCGGGACATTGTTGTTGTGCCGAGACGCCATGAGATCGACGTCCGGCGTTCCCCAGCGGCAACAGATCTCTTGAAACACGTCCGGGTGAAGAGACCATTCCCCTGCGTCCATGCCCTGGCGACTGAGAAAGTCTGCTTCCCAGTTTTCTACGCCCGGGATGTGAACCGCGGAGATGGTGGAGATCGTCTAAGTACGGGATCACCGAGTGGCCCTGAGAGTGTAGGACTGCCACAACGGATGCCATGACCTTGGTGAAGACCCGTGGGGCTGTCGCCAGGCCGAAAGGCAGTGCCACAAACTGAAGGTGTTCGTCCCCAATGGCGAAACGCAGGAAGCGTTGATGCTCTGGTGCGATCGGCACATGGAGATAGGCATCCCTGATGTCGATTGATGCTAGGAAGTCTCCTTGGGACATCGAAGCGATGACAGAGCGGAGGGATTCCATGCGAAACTGCCTGGTTCTCACATGTCTGTTGAGCAATTTGAGGTCCAAAACGGGACGGAATGAACCGTCCTTTTTTTGGCACCACGAACAGGTTGGAGTAAAAACCGCGACCACGTTCCTGAAGGGGAACGGGGATCACAACTCCTTCTGTCTTCAGAGTGTCCACCGCCTGAAAAAGTGCAACGGTTGGCTCGGGGGGCGGAGATGTTCTGAAAAAACGAATCGTAGGACGAGAGCTGAACTCTATCCTGTAACCGTGAGACAGAATGTCTCTCACCCATCGGTCTTGGACATGTGGCCACCAGGCGTCGCAAAAGCGGGAGAGCCTGCCACCGACCGAGGATGCGGTTTGGGGAGGACGAAAGTCATGAGGAGGCCGCCTTTGAGACGGTGCCTCCGGCGGTCTTTGGAGGACGTGACTTAGACCGCCATGCAGAAGAGTTCCTCTGGCTCTTCTGTGGCCTGTTGGACGAGGAGGATTGGGATCTGGCTGAGGGCCGAAAGGACCGAAACCTCGCTTGAATTTTTCGTTGCTGAGGTCTCTTTGGTTTGGGCTGGGGTAAGGACGAGTCCTTTCCCTTGGATTGCTTAATAATTTCATCCAATTGCTCGCCAAACAATCGGTCACCAGAAAAAGGCAAACTGGTCAAGAACTTCTTGGAAGCAGAGTCTGCCTTCCATTCGCGTAGCCACATGGCCCTGCGGACTGCCACCGAATTGGCGGATGCTACCGCTGTACGGCTAGCCGAGTCCAGGACAGCATTCATGGCGTAGGATGAAAATACCGACGCCTGAGAAGTCAAAGACGCTACTTGCGGAGCAGAGTTACGGGTGACCGCATTAATCTCAGACAGACAAGCTGAGATAGCCTGGAGTGCCCACAGTGCTGCAAAGGCTGGGGCAAAGGACGCGCCTATGGCTTCATAGATGGATTTCATTAGGAGCTCTATCTGCCTGTCCGTGGCATCCTTGAGCGATGAACCGTCAGCCACTGCTACTACGGATCTAGCCGCCAGTCTAGAGACTGGAGGATCCACCTTGGGACATTGAGCACAACCCTTAACTACGTCAGAGGGGAAGGGGTAACGTGTGTCATTAAGGCGTTTAGTAAAGCGCTTGTCCGGAAAAGCTCTGTGCTTCTGGACAGCATCTCTGAAGTTAGAGTGATCGAAGAAAGCACTCAGAGTACGTTTGGGAAACCTAAACTGGTGTTTCTCCTGCTGTGAAGCCGACTCCTCTACAAGTGGAGTTGGAGGAGAAAGATCTAGCACCTGGTTGATGGACGCTATAAGGTCATTTACTATGGCGTCCCCTTCAGGTGTATCAAGATTGAGAGCAACGTCAGGGTCAGAGTCCTGGGCTGCGACCTCCGCCTCATCCTCCAGAGAGTCCTCAAGCTGAGACCCCGAACAGCGTGATGAAGTCGGGGAAGATTCTAAGCGAGCCCGCTTAGCCGGTCTGGGACTGCGGTCCGTGCCGGAGTCCTCCACGTAATAACTAGAGGCCACCCCAGGAGCACGCTTCGTCGCAGAACGAGAGGGGCCTGGGGGCGATCCCGCAGTGCCCGGGGCCTGTGTAAGGGCCGGTCTGGACTGCAAGGCCTCTAGTATCTTAGCAGACCATTTGTCCATAGACTGAGCCATGGATTGTGAAAGTGACTGAGAGTTTCTCAGCTAAAACTGCAAACTCTGTCCCTGCCACCTGGACAGGGGAAGCCGGCGGTTCTACCTGGGCCGAGGGTCCCACCAGTGCCCGAGGCTCCGGCTGAGCGAGTGCCACAGGGCCCGAGCATTGCTCACAGTGAGGGTAGGTGGAACCTGCAGGTAGCATAGCCGCACAAGAGGTACAGGTTGCAAAATAATCCTGTGTCTTGGCACCCTTGCTCCTTGTGAACGACATGCTGTTGTCTCCCAGGAGAGTGATCACTGAGGGTATATAGCCACAAGCTAACAATACAGCCGAACCGAGAAAATGTATACAAATATAATATAAATATAATATATATATATATATATATATATATATATATATATATATATATATATATATATATATATATATATATATATATATATATATATATATATATATATATATATATATATATATATATATATATATATATATATATATATATATATATATATATATATATATATATATATACAGTTCGGCACCCTAGGGGGACCAGCACCGGGTGACCGGTGTGGCTTACCAACCGCTCAAGCGGTGTGTGGCCACCAGATTCCCTGCCTCGGGTCTCCCAGAGCTGCAGCCAGAAGTCCTCCACCGGCAGAATGTGTTTAAAACATGGCTGCCGGCGTTCACAGGGGAGGAGGGAGCCGTGGGCGTAACTAAAAAAGTGCGGGAATCTGGTGCCCCAGAGTGATTAGTGAGGGGGGAGGAGGACACCTAAAGTGTGCTCCAGCCCTCACTGTCGGCGTCAGGCCGACCGTCCCGCCCTTACCCCTGACTGGCAGGCCCGGGGGCGGGAGTTTAAGGCACTAGGCCGCAAAAGCCGGGGACTAAATTTAAAACCGCGGCCGGCAAGCAGGCGCGGTAGTCCCGGTCATCATACCAACACAGCAGCCGCTGCAGCGTCTGAGGCCAAAGTGCTCCATGCACCGTCCCCAAGGGGACACAGAGTACCTGTAGATGCAGGGTTCTGTCCCTGATGATACTCAGTCTCCTGTCCGTCAGAATCCCACAGGGGCTGCGGAGGGAGCCCGGTCCCAGTGCCTGGATGACCGGTTAGGATCCCACTTCTCCCAGAGCCCCTAAGGGATGGGGAAGGAAAACGGCATGTGGCTCCAGCCTTTGTACCCGCAATGGGTACCTCAACCTTAACAACACCGCCGACTCAGTGGGGTGAGAAGGGAGCATGCCGGGGGCCCTGTGGGGGCCCTCTTTTCTTCCATCCGATACAATCAGCAGCTGCTGCTGACTAAAATGGGAGCATGAGTGAATGTGTGCCTCCTTCAACACAAAGCATAAAAACTGAGGAGCCCGTGATGCACGGGGGTGTGTATAGGCAGAGGGGAGGGGTTACACTTTTTAAAGTGTAATACTTTGTGTGGCCTCCGGAGGCAGAAGCTATACACCCAATTGTCTGGGTCTCCCAATGGAGTGACAAAGAAATCCATGTTTACCCAGAGTATTAATTTGACAGAGCACTCAGGGCAAAATAAAAATCAGCTTATCACATTACATTTTAACTTCAATATTAATGTCACTTTGTAGAAGAGATATACAGTGGAACTTTGGTTAACGAGAACAATCTGTTCTGGGAGTGTGCTTGTAAACCAAGTTACTCGTTCAGCAAAGCAAGATCTCAAATAGGAAATCATTGCAATGCAGACAATTCGTTCCACAACTTGTTAAATGTCACATCCTGGTCCCCTATTCTGTCATTACATACATGCACAAGCACGCGCACACACACATTATGTTCACCTTACCTTCCATTGCATCGCCGGTCTCCTGGATCTTGCAGTTCACTGGTACAGGATGTGTATCAGTAACCATCGCGACGAGGGTGGAACTTCTGCTGCCAGAGCGCTGACGTCAAAGGCAGGAGCCGCTTGCCTCTGATTGGCCAGCGTGCTGCCTTTGAGTAGCTGCCGACAGCGAAAGTTCCTCCCTCGTCGCGATGGTTACCGATACACATCCTGAATCAGCGAACTACAAGAACCGTGAGGCCGGCGATGGAACGAAAGGTAAGGTCAGCATAATGTGTGTGTGCGTGCGTGCGGACTGCAAAAGCAGGTTGCAGCACGGTGGATGTATGGAACCAGAAGTGAGTGGGGTGAGTATTTTGCGTGCATGGTTAAGCTTGCTCGTAAACTGAGTTACAAATTTACAACAAGCTTTGCTCGTTAAGCCAAATACTGGCTGACTGGGTTACTCGTTAAGCAAAGTTCCACTGTAATCTAAGCAAAATAAGATATTTTCACAGTTTACCTATGTAACCAGGTTTGGATTCACTCCCATCTTTTTTAAAGAAACCCTGTGAGCGAAGAATGAAAGTTCAAAACAGGGGCTCGGTGCATCATTTCGGGGCCAATCATTTAAATACACAGTCTCACCTGCTTGTTTTCCCTCTATTCCCTTTGATAGCTCTTTCTTTAAAGGAGCCAGATAATGGTAGAAGAGAAAACAAGCAGGTGGGAATGTGTATATAGATGTTTGGCTGCACCGTGATGCACGAGCGCCTGTACTTGGTTTGAACAGTCATTGTTGGCTGATAGAGTCAATTTAAGATAGAGATGTAGCGGTACAGATGGAAAACCTATAGCTCGTTTCACACCACTTTTGTCTCCTCCTTTGCCTGTTTCTATTGGTGATATTACTTTTCCTTCTGATACGCCAATAAGTGGGATTCAGATCGAAACCCCAAAGGTCATTCAATACAATGAGGCAAAAGGAGTCCAAATACAACTGTTGAGTCTGTTTGACCCTATTTTTTTCCATCAATTGCAAACAGCATTAACTGCTGCATCATTAACATTTTCGCAAAATAATTGTCAGTTAGTCCAAAGTTGCACACTTCAAGTCATAGACGGAAGCCCTTGACAGAGATCTGAAAGGAGATTCAAATGTGGTGTGAAATTAGCCTAAGAGCCAATGACAGGCTGGACACGTGTAAGAGTCTTCTAGAGAGATACGTTTTTATATAAGTGGAAAATAGAAAGCTATATGATAGTATCTTTATCAAGAAGACGAATTGTTGCGTTTTCCATTTCTCCAATTAAAGTCTTTTTAAAAACTTCTTGGAAGGCTTTAAATGGAAAAAATATGGAAGGCAACAGGTAATGCAATGTAGTCACCTAGTGATATTACGTCCTAACGTGCTTTGGGATCCCATGCCTTTTATGCTGCATGAGTGAAGAAGACGGCAGGGATGCCAGCAACGTCAACAGCCTATACCATGATTTTTTGTTGTCAGAATTAAAATCTTGAAGAAATTACCTCGGACATTAGGATAGGCAATCAATATTAGATCAATTAGATTCAGGCTCTCAGCATCCCCATGATTGGCTGATCTAAGGGGTTGGCAAGTGGCAAATCTTTAATGATAACCAAATATAGCTATATATTTCATTGGCAATTGTGCCTGCCTAGAAATTTGGTTCAGTCTCAATTTAAAAGTGAGGAGGTGGCAGTAAGCAGATACTGGGCAGAAGTAAGCCACTCGTGGTAAAAAAAAAAAAAAAAAAAAATGGAGATTCTGCAAATTATTCTAAAAAAAAAAAACAACTGATTTTTTTAAGTCTTTTTAAGCAATAAAAAAATTGTGTGTTTGCCATTATTCCTCCCTGCAACAAACCACACTAAAAATGTAAGTCTGTTACAGGTGATCATTAATATAACAGTGCTTGGTCAGAGGACTTTGCAAGCTTCACAAATTCATAGCAGAAGTCTAAGGGTCAAAACTAATAGCATGAATCTCAAAAGAAAGTCACATAATGCAGGGGCTTCTTACTTACATTCTTGTTTAAAAGTGAAATATTCTGTAAGGTGCCTGCATTCATGATTGCCTCTCAGAAGGAAGAGCGTATTGGGGTACAGAATCTTCAGGACCCATAGATATAACACGCACTGTGAGGAACACAAAAAGGAGAGTAAAGCATCTAACTTATGCCTTAAAATTATGAACACTTTTCTGTAGCCCACTTGGCATCTTCGCTGCTGCACCACCTGCAATACCACCTATACAAGGGATGCAGCAATGTATAATCCAATCAGTGACAAAGTGGTTTACTTTATAGGGGCTTTTTTTTAATAAAGTTTATTTATTGTTTAATAAAGAAGTATCACATCTTTAGGTAATTTAGTTTGTGTTTCAACAATTCAAATCCTGCCTGTTTTAATGAAAAAGAAAAAAAAAAAAAAAGTACAATCCGATATTTCTCACAGCTGAGTGTATCCTACAGTTATATCTACTGGACTATAAAAGGTACACATAAAAGCCTATGATTTTCTCAGAAATCGAAAGTGCGGCTTATAATCCGGTGCGCCTTATATATGAACCTAGGCACCTTAGCAGGCGCTCATTGCTAATGCGGCTTATAATCCGGTGGGCCTTATATATGAACCTAGGCACCTTAGCAGGCGCTCATTGCTAATGCGGCTTATAATCCGATGCGCCTTATGGTCCGAAAAGTACGGTAGTCTGGGCAGTTTTCAGAAGTCTATAATTGTCGCTGCTACTGTAAAGTAGCTTGGGAACCAGAGACTAACCAAGATTTAATGCATTTTAAAGGATTCACTTGATAACTTCAGTTTAAGGCTAAGGACACAAGGCGAGTAAAAGTGAGCGAGTGGAATGTGATAGAGATACATATATATATATATATATATATATATATAATTCCACCCGGACCCATATTACTCTATGGGGCCGCTCCCATGAGAGATTTTTTTTTTTTCTCAGCCCTAAGGGTATGTGCGCACGTTGCTTTTTACCTGCTTTTTTGCGGCTTTTTCTTCTGCGCTGTTTAATGCCAAACTGGATGTGTTCTTCTATTCAAGCAAAGTCTATGGGAATTTGGGTTTCTTGTTCACACTATGTTGTTCAAAATGCTGCCTTTTTGTGGCAGAACTTTGGTCAAAAACTCAGCTTTGCAGTGCAAAACCCAAATGGCAAAAACAATTGACATGTTGCTTCTTTGAAAAGCTGAGTTTTTGACCAAAGTTCTGCCACAAAAAGGCAGCATTTTGAACAACATAGTGTGAACAAGAAACCCAAATTCCCATAGACTTTGCTTGAATAGAAGAACACATCCATTTTGGCATTAAACAGCGCAGAAGAAAAAGCAGCAAAAGAAGGGAATTTTGTTACTTACCGTAAATTCCTTTTCTTCTAGCTCCTATTGGGAGACCCAGACGATTGGGTGTATAGCTACTGCCTCCGGAGGCCACACAAAGCATTACACTAAAAAGTGTAAGGCCCCTCCCCTTCTGGCTATACACCCCCAGTGGGATCACTGGCTCACCAGTTTTAGTGCAAAAGCAAGAAGGAGGAAAGCCAATAACTTGGTTAAACAAATTCACTCCGAGTAACATCGGAGAACTGAAAAACCGTTCAACATGAACAACATGTGTACCCGAAAAAACCCAAAAATCCCGAAGGACAACAGGGCGGGTGCTGGGTCTCCCAATAGGAGCTAGAAGAAAAGGAATTTACGGTAAGTAACAAAATTCCCTTCTTCTTCGTCGCTCCATTGGGAGACCCAGACGATTGGGACGTCCAAAAGCTGTCCCTGGGTGGGTAAAGAAATACCTTATGTTAGAGCTGCGAAGACAGCCCTCCCCTACGGGGAGGCAACTGCCGCCTGCAGGACTCTTCTACCTAGGCTGGCGTCTGCCGAAGCATAGGTATGCACCTGATAATGTTTGGTGAAAGTGTGCAGACTCGACCAGGTAGCCGCCTGGCACACCTGTTGAGCCGTAGCCTGGTGTCGCAATGCCCAGGACGCACCCACGGCTCTGGTAGAATGGGCCTTCAGCCCTGATGGAACCGGAAGCCCAGCAGAACGGTAGGCTTCAAGAATTGGTTCTTTGATCCATCGAGCCAGGGTGGCTTTGGAAGCCTGCGACCCTTTGCGCTTACCAGCGACAAGGACAAAGAGTGCATCCGAGCGGCGCAGGGGCGCCGTGCGGGAAATGTAGATTCTGAGTGCTCTCACCAGATCTAACAAATGTAAATTCTTCTCATACCGATGAACTGCATGAGGACAAAAAGAAGGCAAAGAGATATCCTGATTAAGATGAAAAGAGGATACCACCTTCGGGAGAAACTCCTGAATGGGGCGCAGCACTACCTTGTCCTGGTGGAAGACCAGGAAAGGAGCCTTGGATGACAGCGCTGCTAGCTCAGACACTCTCCGAAGAGATGTGATCGCTACCAGAAAAGCCACTTTCTGTGATAGTCTAGAAAGTGAAACCTCCCTCAGAGGCTCGAAGGGCGTCTTCTGGAGGGCAACAAGTACCCTGTTCAGATCCCATGGATCTAACGGCCGCTTGTACGGGGGTACAATATGACAAACCCCCTGCAGGAACGTGCGCACCTTAGGAAGTTGTGCTAGACGCTTTTGAAAAAAGACGGATAGCGCCGAGACTTGCCCTTTAAGGGAGCCGAGCGACAAACCTTTTTCTAACCCAGATTGCAGGAAAGAAAGAAAGGTAGGCAATGCAAAAGGCCAGGGAGACACTCCCTGAGCAGAGCACCAGGATAAGAATATCCTCCACGTTCTGTGGTAGATCTTAGCGGACGTGGGCTTCCTAGCCTGTCTCATGGTGGCAACAACCCCTTGGGATAATCCTGAAGACCCTAGGATCCAGGACTCAATGGCCACACAGTCAGGTTCAGGGCCGCAGAATTCCGATGGAAAAACGGCCCTTGGGACAGTAAGTCTGGTCGGTCTGGTAGTGCCGACGGTTGGCCGACCGTGAGATGCCACAGATCCGGATACCACGCCCTCCTTGGCCAGTCTGGGGCGACGAGTATGACGCGGCTGCAGTCGGATCTGATCTTGCGTAGCACTCTGGGCAAGAGTGCCAGAGGTGGAAACACATAAGGGAGCCGGAACTGCGACCAATCTTGCACTAAGGCGTCTGCCGCCAGAGTTCCGTGATCGCGAGACCGTGCTATGAAGGTTGGGACCTTGCTGTTGTGCCTGGACGCCATTAGGTCGACGTCCGGCCTTCCCCAGTGGCTACAGATTTCCTGAAACACGTCCGGGTGAAGGGACCATTCCCCTGCGTCCATGCCCTGGCGGCTGAGGAAGTCTGCTTCCCAGTTTTCTACGCCGGGGATGTGAACTGCGGATACGGTGGAGGCCGTGGCTTCCACCCACGTCAGAATCCGCCGGACTTCCTGGAAGGCTTGCCGACTGCGTGTCCCTCCTTGGTGGTTGATGTATGCCACCGCTGTGGAGTTGTCCGACTGAATTCGGATCTGCTTTCCTTCCAGCCACTGCTGGAAGGCTAGTAGGGCAAGATACACTGCTCTGATTTCCAGAACATGGATCTGAAGGGTGGACTCCTGCTGAGTCCACGTACCCTGAGCCCTGTGGTGGAGAAAAACTGCTCCCCACCCTGACAGACTCGCGTCTGTCGTGACTACCGCCCAAGACGGTGGTAGGAAGGATCTTCCCTGTGATAATGAGGTGGGAAGAAGCCACCATTGCAGAGAGTCCTTCTGTGAAAAGGATACTTTCCTGTTCAGGGATGTTGACTTCCCGTCCCATTGGCGGAGAATGTCCCAATAGGAGGACGCAGATGAAACTGCGCAAACGGAACCGCCTCCATTGCCGCCACCATCTTCCCGAGGAAGTGCATGAGGCGTCTTAAGGAGTGCGACTGACCTTGACGGAGAGTCTGCACCCCAGTCTGTAGTGCCCGCTGCTTGTCCAGCGGAAGCTTCACTAGCGCTGAGAGGGTATGAAACTCCATGCCAAGATACGTTAGTGATTGGGTCGGTGACAGGTTTGACTTTGAGAAGTCGATGATCCACCCGAACGTCTGGAGAGTCTCCAGCGCAACATTCAGGCTGAGTTGGCATGCCTCTTGAGAGGGTGCCTTGCAAGTAGATCGTCCAAGTAAGGGATCACAGAGTGTCCCTGTGAGTGCAAGACTGCTACCACTGCCGCCATGACCTTGGTGAACACCCGTGGGGTTGTCGCCAGACCGAATGGCAGAGCTACGAACTGAAGATGGTCGTCTCCCATCACGAAACGTGGAAAACATTGGTGCTCTGTAGCAATCGGCACGTGGAGATAAGCATCTTTGATGTCTATTGATGCTAGGAAATATCCTTGAGACATTGAGGCAATGACGGAGCGGAGGGTTTCATCCGGAACCGCCTGGCCTCCACGTGCTTGTTGAGCAGTTTTAGGTCCAGAACGGAACGGAAAGAGCCATCCTTTTTTGGCACCACAACCAGATTGGAGGAAAACCATGTCTTGTTCCTGAAGAGGAACAGGGATTACCACTCCTTCTGCGTGCAGAAGAGCATCGGCTCGGTGGGGACGTTCTGAAGAATCGAGTCGGAGGACGAGAACAGAACTCTGTCCTGTGCACGTGGGCACAATGTCCCTCACCCACCGGTCTGTGACCTGTGGCAGCTAAATGTCGCCAAAGGCGAGCGAGTCTGCCATCAACCGCGGATGCGGAGAGATGAGAGAGCTGAGAGTCATGAGGAGACCGCCTTGGTAGCGGTTCCTCCGGCTGCCTTCCTTGGGCGTGATTGAGCCCCCGGAAACTGAGCCCCTCTGAGGCTTTTCAGCTGTTTTGGACGAGGACAATTGGGACCTGCCCGAGCTTGGGAAGGACCGAAACCTCGACTGTCCTTCCAGGACAGCATTAATAGGGTAAGTCGCAATGCAGACATTGCGAGGTTACGGACGCCCCTGCGGCACAAATGTACATATGCTCAAGACCAGCTGTGCAAGAACAGCTGAAAAGCTTAGGGTGCCCATACGGCTGTAAATGCCGGAGCAACCGACACGCCGATAGCCTCATAGACAGATTTCAACCAGAGTCCATCTGTCTGGCATCTTTAAGTGAAGTCCCATCTCCACTGCAACTATAGCTCTAGCCGCAAGCCTGGAGATTGGAGGATCCGCCTTTGGACCCTGGGTCCCGCGCTTGACCACGTCAGGGGGAAAAGGATAACGTGTATCCTTAATACGTTTGGAGAAAACGCTTATCTGGTAAGCGTGGTGTTCCTGGACTGCTTCTCTGAAGTCAGCGTGGCCAGAAAAATACTCAATATACGTTTGAGCTACTGAAATGGGACTTCTCCTGCTGTGCAGCTGACTCCTCCGCTGGGGGAGCTGAGGGAGAAAGATCCAACATTCCATTGATGGACGCTATAGGATCATTCCTTATGGCGTCACCATCCGGTGTATCCGGATTGAGAGCGTTGTCAGGATCAAAGTCCTGATGAGCTACGTCTGCCTCATCATACAGAGAGCCTCCTGGGACCCCCCCCGGAGCACCGATTTTATTCCCAATGAGGGTGGCCAGGGAGCAATGATCCAGATTGCCCATGGCCTGTCCGGACTGCAAGTCTCTATCCCATTGCAACTCCATCCCTGTCCTTGGACAGGGTTGACAGGTGGTTCCTTTGGCCACGTCTAGTAGAGACCCCGGCTGACCAAGTGCTCCAGGGGAGCATTGCACACAATGGGGTTCAGTGCCGTGGAACAGTATCACATGCAGTAACAACAGCATCGAAAGCCTGTGTTGCTTATATGCTGCTGCCGACTAGCCATCTAGGACATAGCCAAGAATGGCGACCGTACAATGCAATGTATAGTATACCAGCATAAAGTACAATGAACACTGCAGCACATGCAATACAAGCAGCATAGAAGCCTGTGCCTTGGCACCCCTGCTTTTCTGCTGCTGTAGACTAGCCATCTAGGGGAATATAGCCCAGAATATCGACCATACAGTGCAATGTATAGCATACAAGCATAAGTACAAATGAACACTGCAACCCCTGCAATACAAGCAGCATAGAAAAAACCTGTGCCTCAGCACCCCTGCTTTTCTGCTGCTGTAATCTAGTCATTCTAGGCGAAAATAGCCCAGACTAGCGACCGTACAGTGCAGTGTATAGCATTCAAGCCTAAATACACATGAACACTTCAGTACATGCAATACAAGCAGCATAGAAAGCCTGTGCCTTAGCACCCCTGCTTTCCTGCTGCTGATGTGTCGCCATCTAAGAGGGCATATAGCCAAAAATAGCGACCTATGCAGTGTAAGCATAAAAATACAAATGGACAACTGCGGTATTTAGTGGGGTCAGCACTTCATGTGCCGCTTACCGCCCGCCTATAAGCGGGTGTGTGGTCGCCCTAGTCCTGTGCCTGGTTGCCCAGAGTCCGATGTCTCAGCTCGGACTGCAGGAATGGCTGCCGGCGTCCTTCTCCAGCTCGTGTGAGTAGGGGCGGGCCGTGGGCGTGCCCCCAAGTCAGAGCGGGAAACCGGCGTCCCACAGTGTCCAGTGAGAGGGCTGGAGCATGTAAATAAGGCTCCAGCCCTCGGCGCTGCTGATTGACAGGGTGGGGGCGGGAACGAAGCGGAGCTAGGCCGCAAAAGCCGGGGACTGGATTTATAAGCGCCGCCGCCGTAAAAGCGCGGTCGGCGCTAAGTCCCCGGCGCACTACAAGTCCCAGCTGCGCCGCTGCTCCCGGAGCGTCCGGCGCGGTAGTTCCCCATACATAAAGTCACTCAGCTAGGCTGCAGTGACTGTAACCCTTTACTGTCCCCGGCGCACTAGCACACCCAGCAAGTCTGGAGTGTGCTGTGCCTGTGTGTACGGGGACACAGAGTACCTGAATGGTGCAGGGCCATGTCCCTGAACGGTACCCAGCTCCGTATCCAGCAGGTTCAATGGGTCTGTGGATGGAGCCCGGCCTCAGGGCTTTGGGGCCGGTAAGATCCCACTTCCTCAGAGCCCCTCAGGGGGATGTGGAAGGAAAACAGCATGTGGGCTCCAGCCGCCGTACCAGCAATAGGTACCTCAACCTTACAAACCACCAGTGGGGTGAGAAGGGAGCATGCTGGGGGCCCTATATGGGCCCTCTTTTCTTCCATCCGATATAGTCAGCAGCTACTGCTGACTAAACAGTGGAGCTATGCGTGGATGTCTGACCTCCTTCGCACAAAGCAGAAAACTGGTGAGCCAGTGATCCCACTGGGGGTGTATAGCCAGAAGGGGAGGGGCCTTACACTTTTTAGTGTAATGCTTTGTGTGGCCTCCGGAGGCAGTAGCTATACACCCAATCGTCTGGGTCTCCCAATGGAGCGACGAAGAAAAGCAGGTAAAAAGCAGGTAAAAAGCAACGTGCGCACATACCCTAATTGGGTCGAGAAAACAATTCTGCGGGTGGAATCCAATTAATTTTCTCTCGCACCCATACAAGTCTATGGGTGCGAGAGAAACATCGGACTACACTCGTGTTACAGAGAAGTGCAGTGCCATATACGCATCAGCTGACAATTGAAGAGATTGGGAGATTACTCCCTCCCTCTCCTCCGTAGCGCCAGCCCTGTCCTCTGCGGCTGTGCTGCCATCGCAGGATCACATCACAATGGCACGACTCAGCTTACACTCCAGCAGGGCTGGAGCCGAGTGTTATGCAATGCACTTGCAGTAGTGCTAGTGTGGCCCAGCCTTAAGGAAACTGTCAGTTTTTACTACCTAATTTGAGAGCAGCATAATGTAGGAAAAGAGATTCTAAATCCAATAATGTATCACCTCGATTACTGGATGCATCCGTTCTGACACAATCTGAATTTTTCGATTTAGTTATGTAGCAGAGCTGAGAGAGCGGACCTGTCCACACCAGGCTCTCAAATAGAGATTGCACATAGTGCGGTGTCAATCACAGCAGGGGGCATGCCAGACCGCCCTGCACAAGACATTGTAGTCCCAGCAATGATAAGTCTTGCTGGTTAAACATACATATCAAATAAATAACAGATCAGACCTCGACAAGACAGGCATCCCTGAATTCTCTATTAACCCTTGCAGCATGCTGGCTTCAGATTACATAGCAAAAACCTGCTGTCAGATTCCCTTTAACATCTGCACAGTCTGTTTTAGGATTAAAAGGAACTCAACAGTTCTGTGCGGACAAAGCACCGAGGCTCTGTGCATCATGAAGAGGCCAAACATTTAAACACTCCCTCCACCTGCTTGTTTTCCACCCATCTTTGCCCTTCTCTACTCTATGGAGCCAGAGCTGTCAAAAAAGAAGAGAGGGGTGGAGATTAAAGGGAAAACAAGCAGGTGGGAAGGTGTATTTAAATCCCTTTAATGGGAAAAATCCTCAGGGAATGGAAGTTTTTATATTTTTTAATATATAATTGACATTTTTGTAACTTTTATATCCAAAAATATGAATTGATGTTGAACAGTCATTCTCTGCTGACAGAGTGCCTTTAACCCCTTAACGACCGTGGGCAGTAAAGTTACATCCTAGCGGTCAGTGTTAATCCACCCCCCCCCCCCCGACTGCCGATTTATACAGCTGACATGTGAGCCTACCAGGTACAAGCAGATCCACGATCTGCCCGTACCTGTTAACTCCTTAAATGCCGCTGTGAAACTGTCACAGCGGCATTATAATAGCGGTAGCGGTATTCCTTTACTCACCGCCCGTCACGTGACGTGATCACATTGATCCGATGGTTGTCATGGTAGCACAGGGTCATGTGATTACTCCTGTAGCTCATCTGACTCACTTCATATCTCACACAGAGAGCTGTGTAAAATAGGAGAGGAGCATATCTGGTGTCCACAGCTGTGAACAGCAGATATGAATGAGAGATCAGATTGCTGATTCTTATAGTCCCCTAGGGTGACTAGTAAAGTAAAAAAAAAAAAAAAAAAAGTTCAAATCACCCCCTTTCGCCCTATTCAAAAATTAATGGGTAAATAAAAATACACACATTTGGTATCGCCACATTCAGAAATGCCCTACCTATCAAAATATAAAATCAATTAATCTGATCGGTAAATGGCGTAGCAGCAAAAAAAATTCAAAATGCCAAAATTGTTTTTTGGTCGCCACACATTTTGCGCACAATGCAATAAACAGGAGATCAAAATGTAGCATCTGCGCAATAATGGTACAGTTAGAAACGTCAGCTCGAGACACAAAAAATAAGCAGTTACTGAGCCATAGATCCCAAAAAATGAGAACGCTACAGGTTGTGGAAAATGGTGCAAAACATAAGCCTTTTTTTGGACAAACTTCTGACTTTTTTTAACCCCTTAGATAAAAGTAAACCTATACATGTTTGGTGTCTATGAACTTGTACCGACCTGAGGCTCACACAGCGACACATCAGTTTTACCATATAATAAACACAGTGAATAAAGTATCTCAAAACAATTGTGCAAACTTTTTTTTTTTTGCCATTTTCTGCATTTGGAAATTGTTTGCCGCTTTCCAATACACTATTTGGTAAAACTCATGATTTAATTTAAAGTACAACTCGTTTCGCAGAGATTGTCCATGACTTTTTTTTTTTTTTTTTACACTACAGTCCAAAAGTAGGTTGCCAACTATCTACCTGTTCTACCTGATGCTGGCTCAGAGCGAGTCAGCTGCTCAATGTCAACAGAGCAGCACTCTCTCTTCTGGGCCGTTCTGTAGACGGGGCATGACCGAGGACTTCATGCTGATTGACAGCTGGTTCCCACAGTTAGTCAGAGGGCTATCAATAAGCATGACATTGGTAGTCACAACTGGGCAAAAAAGCAGAGCTAAAGAGAAGCTGCTGTTTTGACAACGTGATTTGCCAATTACTTACAGTAGGTTAAGTGACATTAAAGGGCTTCTCCAGGGTTTTACCAGTGATGGCCTTTACTTAGTATAGGTCATCAAATGTCTGATCAGCTGTCTCTGATGCCACTTATGACTAACTAATCAGTTACAGCTCCGCGGACTGAATAGTGGCCATGGCCAGGAACTGCACATCCGACCACTATTCATTCGAATTAAGGGTGGATATGCAGTACCCAGCATCAGCCCTATAAAGTTGATTGAGCTGTGCAGCTCCACAACCAAGTAGTTCCGGCCACTGACAACACTGAGACCAGCTGATTAGGGGGAGGTGTCTGGTCTCACAACCCCACCAATCACACATTGATGACCTATCCCCAGCATAGGTCATCAATGTTAAAGTCCCAGAACAGCCATTTAACCTCCACCCTCAATTTTCTTAAAAGGGAATCTGTCAGTAGGATCAACCCTATATCGTTCATATGGACAAGTAGGTAACGGAAAGTTGAATAAAATGATACTTTGATACCTGCAATGCCATGTCTTATGCCAGAGAAGAAGGGAATTTTGTTTACTTACCGTAAATTCCTTTTCTTCTAGCTCCTATTGGGAGACCCAGACAATTGGGTGTATAGCTTCTGCCTCCGAAGGCCACACAAAGTATTACACTTTAAAAAGTGTAACCCCTCCCCTCTGCCTATACACCCTCCCGTGCATCACGGGCTCCTCAGTTTAAGTGCAAAAGCAGGAAGGAGAAGACTTATGAATTGGTATAGGGTAAATTCAATCCGAAGGATGTTCGGAGAACTGAACCATGAACCAAAAGAACAATTCAACATGAACAACATGTGTACACAAAAGAACAACCAGCCCGAAGGGAACAGGGGCGGGTGCTGGGTCTCCCAATAGGAGCTAGAAGAAAAGGAATTTACGGTAAGTAAACAAAATTCCCTTCTTCTTTGTCGCTCCATTGGGAGACCCAGACAATTGGGAGGTCCAAAAGCAGTCCCTGGGTGGGTAAAAGAATACCTCAATAGAAAGAGCCGAACGGCCCTCCTCTTACAGGTGGGCAACCGCCGCCTGAAGGACTCGCCTACCTAGACTGGCGTCTGCCGAAGCATAGGTATGCACCTGATAGTGTTTCGTGAAAGTGTGCAGACTAGACCAGGTAGCTGCCTGACACACCTGCTGAGCCGTAGCCCTGTGCCGCAATGCCCAGGACGCACCCATGGCTCTGGTAGAATGGGCTTTCAGCCCTGAAGGGAGCGGAAGCCCAGAAGAACGGTAGGCCCAGAAGAATCGGTTCCTTGATCCACCGAGCCAAGGTTGACTTGGAAGCCTGCGAACCCTTACGCTGGCCAGCGACAAGGACAAAGAGCGCATCTGAACGACGCAGGGGCGCCGTGCGAGACACGTAGAGCCGGAGTGCTCTCACCGGATCCAAAGAGTGCAAATCCTTTTCACATTGGTGAATTGGATTAGGGCAAAATGAAGGTAAGGAGATATCCTGATTGAGATGAAAAGTAGATACCACCTTAGGGAGAAATTCCGGAACCGGACGCAGAACCACCTTATCCTGGTGAAACACCAGGAAGGGGGCTTTGCATGATAGCGCTGCAAGCTCAGACACTCTCCGGAGTGATGTAATTGCCACTAGAAAGGCCACCTTTTGCGAAAGACGTGATAAAGAGACATCCCGCAGCGGCTCGAAAGGTGGTTTCTGAAGAGCCGTTAGCACCCTGTTAAGTTCCCAGGGTTCCAGCGGACGCTTGTAAGGTGGGACTATGTGGCAAACTCCCTGCAGGAACGTGCGGACCTGCGGAAGCCTGGCTAGACGCTTTTGAAAAAATACGGAGAGCGCCGATACTTGGCCCTTGAGAGAGCCGAGTGACAAACCCTTGTCCATTCCGGATTGGAGGAATGAAAGAAAAGTGGGTAAGGCAAACGACCATGGAGAGAAACCGTTATCAGAGCACCAGGATAAGAAGATTTGCCAAGACCTGTAATAGATCTTGGCGGACGTTGGCTTCCTGGCTTGTCTCATGGTGGCAATGACATCCTGAGATAACCCTGAAGACGCTAGGAGCCAGGACTCAATGGCCACACAGTCAGGTTGAGGGCCACAGAATTCAGATGGAAAAATGGCCCTTGTGACAGCAAGTCTAGGCGGTCTGGAAGCGCCCACGGCTGACCCACCGTAAGATGCCACAGATCCGGGTACCACGACCGCCTCGGCCAGTCTGGAGCGACGAGAATGGCGCGACGGAAGTCGGACCTGATCTTGCGTAACACTCTGGGCAGCATCGCCAGAGGAGGAAACACATAAGGCAGTCGGAACTGCGACCAGTCCTGAACTAACGCGTCCGCCGCCAGAGCTCTGTGATCCTGAGACCGTGCCATGAATGCCGGGACTTTGTTGTTGTGCCGTGATGCCATGAGATCGACGTCCGGCGTTCCCCAGCGGCGACAGATCTCTCGAAACACTTCTGGGTGCAGAGACCATTCCCCCGCATCCATGCCCTGACGACTGAGAAAATCTGCTTCCCAGTTTTCTACGCCCGGGATGTGAACTGCGGAGATGGTGGAGACTGTGGCTTCCACCCACTGCAGAATCCGCCGGACTTCCTGGAAGGCTTGACGACTGCGAGTGCCGCCTTGGTGGTTGATGTATGCGACGGCAGTGGCGTTGTCCGACTGGATACGGATCTGCCTGCCCTCCAGCCACCGCTGAAAAGCCAATAGGGCTAGATACACTGCCCTTATTTCCAGAACATTGATATGCAGGGAAGACTCCATCGGAGTCCAGGTTCCCTGAGCCCTGTGGTGGAGAAAAACCGCTCCCCACCCTGACAGGCTCGCGTCCGTGGTGACCACAGCCCAGGTTGGGGGTAGGAAGGATTTTCCCTGCGATAGAGAGTTGGGAAGGAGCCACCACTGAAGTGACGTCTTGGTTGCAAGGGAAAGAGAGACGTTCCTGTCGAGGGAAGCCGACCTCCTGTCCCATTTGCGGAGAATGTCCCATTGGAGCTGCCGTAGATGGAATTGCGCGAACGGCACTGCCTCCATCGCTGCCACCATCTTCCCCAGGAAGTGCATGAGGCGCCTTAAGGGGTGTGACTGACTCCGAAGAAGTGATTGCACCCCTGCCTGCAGAGAAAGCGTTTGTCTCGCGGTAGCTTGACTACCGCTGACTGTGTATGAAACTCCATCCCGAGGTAAGTCAGTGATTGGGTCGGTGTCAACTTGGATTTTGGGAAGTTGATGATCCACCCGAACTGCTGGAGAGTCGTCAAAGCGACTGTAAGGCTGTGTTGACACGCCACCCGAGAAGGGGCCCCGACTAGGAGATCGTCTAGGTAGGGAATCACCGAGTGGCCCTGAGAGTGTAGGACCGCCACGACGGATGCCATGACTTTGGTGAAAACCCGTGGGGCTGTCGCCAGGCCGAAAGGCAATACCACTAACTGAAGGTGTTCGCCCCTGATGGCGAAACGCAAGAAGCGTTGATGTTCGGGTGCGATCGGCACGTGGAGATAAGCATCCTTGATGTCGATCGATGCTAGGAAGTCTCCTTGTGACATCGAGGCGATGACCGAGTGGAGAGATTCCATCCGAAACCGTCTGGTTCTCACGTGTCTGTTGAGCAGTTTGAGGTCCAGAACGGGACGGAATGATCCATCCTTTTTTGGCACCACGAACAAGTTGGAGTAAAAGCCGCGACCACGTTCCTGAAGGGGAACGGGGGTCACAACTCCTTCTGTCTTCAGAGCGTCCACCGCCTGAAAAAGTGCGTCGGCCTGAGCGGGGGGCGGAGAGGTTCTGAAGAAACGAGCAGCAGGACGGGAGCTGAACTCTATCCTGTAACCGTGAGACAGAATGTCTCTCACCCATCGGTCTTGAACATGTGGCCACCAGGCGTCGCCAAAGCGGGAGAGCCTGCCACCGACCGAGGATGCGGTTAGGGGATGCCGAGAGTCATGAGGAGGCCGCCTTGGAGGCAGTGCCTCCTGCGGCCTTTTGGGGGCGTGACTTGGACCGCCACGCATAGGAGTTCCTCTGGCCTTTCTCCTGCCTGCTGGACGAAGAGGATTGGGGCTTGGCGGAGGGACGAAAGGACCGAAACCTCGATTGTATTTTCCGTTGTTGAGGTCTCTTAGGTCTGGACTGGGGTAAGGATGAGTCCTTTCCCTTGGATTCCTTAATAATCTCAACCAATCGTTCGCCAAACAAGCGTTCGCCAGAAAACGGCAAACCGGTTAAGAACCTCTTGGAGGCAGAGACTGCCTTCCATTCGCGCAGCCACATGGCCCTGCGGACTACCACAGAGTTAGCGGATGCCACAGCTGTACGGCTAGCCGAGTCTAGGACTGCGTTCATGGCGTAGGAAGAAAAAGCTGACGCTTGAGAAGTCAAAGACGCAACTTGCGGAGCAGAATTACGTGTGACAGCATCAATCTCAGTCAGACAAGCCGAGATAGCTTGGAGTGCCCACACGGCTGCAAAGGCCGGGGCAAAAGACGCACCCGTGGCCTAAAAGATGGACTTCACCAGGAGCTCTATCTGCCTGTCAGTGGCATCCTTTAGCGATGAGCCATCTGCCACCGATACCACAGATCTAGCCGCCAATCTAGAGACTGGAGGATCCACCTTGGGACATTGAGCCCAACCCTTAACGACTTCAGCGGGGAAGGGGTAACGCGTGTCAGTGAGGCGCTTAGTAAAGCGCTTGTCCGGAACCGCTCTGGGCTTCTGGACAGCGTCTCTGAAGTTAGAGTGATCGAAGAACGCACTACGTGTACGTTTGGGGAACCGAAACTGGTGTTTCTCCTGCTGAGACGCCGACTCCTCCACAGTAGGAGGCGGGGGAGAGAGATCCAACACCTGGTTGATGGACGAGATAAGATCATTCACTAATGCGTCCCCCTCAGGTGTATCAAGGTTAAGGGCGACATCAGGGTCAGAACCCTGAGCTGCGACATCCGCCTCGTCCTCCAGAGAGTCCTCAAGCTGGGAACCCGAGCAGCATGAAGAAGTCGGGGAAGATTCCCAGCGAGCCCGCTTAGCCTGTCTAGGACTGTGGTCCTGGCAGGACTCCTCCGCGTGGGACCTAGGGCCCAACCTGGGAGCGCGCTGCGGCTCAGACCGAGAGGGGCCTGGAGGTGACGATCCAACAGGGGTCGGGGCCTGTGTAAGGACCGGTCTGGACTGCAAAGCTTCTAGCAGCTTGGCAGACCATTTGTCCATAGACTGAGCCATGGATTGTGAAAGTGACTCAGAGTTTCTCAGCAAAAGAGGAGAACTCTGTCCCTGCCGCCTGGACAGGGGGAGCAGGGGGGTCTACATGAGCCGAGGGGTCCACTAGTGACCGAGGCTCCGGCTGAGCAAGCGAAACAGGGGTCGAGCATTGCTCACAGTGAGGGTAGGTGGAACCCGCAGGTAACATAGCCCCACAAGAGGTACAGGCCGCAAAAAACCCCTGTGCCTTAACAGCTTTGCTCCTTGTGGACGACATGCTGTTGTCTCCTAGGAGAATGATCACTGAGGGTATATGGGCAAAAACAGTGTATACAGCCCTACCGAACAGAAATATATATATATAAATACGTATCTATTCCGGCACCCTGGGGGCGACCAGCACCGGGTGACCGGTGTGGCTTACTGACCGCTAACAAGCGGAGTGTGTGCCTCCAGATTCCCAGCTTTAGGTCCCCTGGAGCTGCAGAGCTGTTCCTGAGAATCCTCCACCGGCAGAATGCCCAAAAAATGGCTGCCGGAGATCTCAGGGGAGGAGTGGAGCCGTGGGCGGCGCCAGGAAAGTGCGGGAATCTGGGGTCCCCACAGTGATCAGTGAGGGGGGAGGAAACATGCAGGATGCTCCAGCCCTCACATCCGACGTCAGGTCGGCAGTCCCGCCCTTACCCCTGACAGGCAGGCCCGGGGGCGGGATTTTTGCAACTAGGCCGCGATGAAGCCGGGGACTAAATTTGAGACCGCGCCCGACAAGCAGGCACGGTCGGCGCGGAAGTCCGCCGGTCTTCTCAATTCAGCAGCTGCCGCAGCGTCCGGGAAGAAGGTGCGCTCCTGCATATTCCCCAATGGGGACACAGAGTACCTTAGAGTTGCAGGGCCCGGTCCCTGAGGTTAAATAGACTCCGGTCCGGCAGATTCCCCCAGGGGCTGCGGAGGGAGCACGGTCCTAGCAAATGGCTGACCATTCAGGATGCCACTTCTCCCAGAGCCGCTAAGGGATGGTGAAGGAGACGGCATGAGGCTCCGGCCTTTGTACCCGCAATGGGTACCTCAACCTTAACAACACCACCGACATAGTGGGGTGAGAAGGGAACATGCCGGGGGCCCCGTGGGGGCCCTCTTTTCTTCCAACCGATATAATATGAGAATGCATGAGTGGATGTGTGATCCGTCCTTTTTTGGCACCACGAACAAGTTGGAGTAAAAGCCGCGACCACGTTCCTGAAGGGGAACTGGGATCACAACTCCTTCTGTCTTCAGAGCGTCCACTGCCTGAAAAAGTGCGTCGGCCTGAGCGGGGGGCGGAGAGGTTCTGAAGAAACAAGCCGCAGGACGAGAGCTGAACTCTATCCTGTAACCGTGAGACAGAATGTCTCTCACTCATCGGTCTTGAACATGGGGCCACCAGGCGTCGCCAAAGCGGGAGAGCCTGCCACCGACCGAGGATACGGCTAGGGGAGGCCGAGAGTCATGAGGAGGCCGTCTTGGAGGCAGTGCCTCCTGCGGCCTTTTGGGGGCGTGACTTGGACCGCCACGCATAGGAGTTCCTCTGGCCTTTCTCCGGCCTGCTGGACAAAGAGGATTGGGGCTTGGCGGAGGGACGAAAGGACCGAAACCTCGATTGTATTTTTCGTTGCTGAGGTCTCTTAGGTTTGGACTGGGGTAAGGAGGAGTCCTTTCCCTTGGATTCCTTAATAATCTCATCCAATCGTTCGCCAAACAAACGGTCGCCAGAAAACGGTAAACCGGTTAAGAACCTCTTGGAGGCCGAGTCTGCCTTCCATTCGCGCAGCCACATGGCCCTGCGGACTGCCACAGAGTTAGCGGATGCTACAGCTGTACGGCTAGCAGAGTCCAGGACTGCGTTCATGGCGTAGGATGAAAAGGCTGACGCTTGAGAGGTCAAAGACGCAACTTGCGGAGCAGAATTACGTCTAACAGCATTAATCTCAGCCAGACAAGCCGAGATAGCTTGGAGTGCCCACACGGCTGCAAAGGCCGGGGCAAAAGACGCGCCCGTGGCCTCATAGATGGACTTCACCAGGAGCTCTATCTGCCTGTCAGTGGCATCCTTTAGCGATGAGCCATCTACAACCGATACCACGGATCTAGCCGCCAATCTTGAGACTGGAGGATCCACCTTGGGACAGTGAGCCCAACCCTTAACGACTTCAGATGGGAAGGGGTAACGCGTGTCAGTGAGGCGCTTAGTAAAGTGCTTGTCCGGGACCGCTCTGGGCTTCTGGACAGCGTCTCTGAAGTTAGAGTGATCGA
>NW_027443767.1:120000-262863 GCF_048569485.1 Anomaloglossus baeobatrachus | reverse complement strand
CAGGTCCTCTCGTCCATCATCAGTGGCTGACCTGATAAATCAACAAAGTCTGCATAAAAATACCTCAGAATTCGTTAGAAAGCCTTCCAAAACAGTGTAAGCTGCAATATCAGCAAAGCGAAATGACCATGGATTTAGAATGAAATGTCATAAAAGCTCCTTCCAATGTAATGTGTAGACATCACGATACTTTCTTCATCGTTCCTTATGGGAGACCCAGACCATGGGTGTATAGCTTCTGCCTCCGGAGGACACACAAAGTACTACACTCAAACGTGTAGCTCCTCCCTCCGGGCTATATACACCCCCTGGATGACAATCTAACCAGTTCAATGCTTTGTGTTTCAGGAGGTCACACACACACATGCATTCTCTGATTTTTAATTTTTAAGATTTTTGATTTCAAAGATATGGAAGAAAAGCGGGTCCAGTCTGGACTCCCGGCATGTCCCTTCTCACCCCACTGTGTCGGCGGTGCTGTTAAGGTTGACTTTACAAGGCTGGAGCCTTCACATGCCGCGCTCCTTCACCATCCTCTGAGGCTCTGGCTTGAAGTGGGAGCCATCACGGTCCTCTCTGCTTTGCAGGAGACCGGTCTCCATCCGCAGCCCTGTCAGGATTCTGCCGGACGGAGCGCTTAACCCCCCCCAGGGACATGGCCCTGCGTCTCAAAAGCTAAGTATTGAGACGTTTCTCAGGGGTCCCGGGTACATTTATTATGGGGAGAGTGTGTCTTTTGACTTTGCTGTAAATTCCGGCCGGTTCTCTGGGTTTTTCCTGAGAACCGCGCCGAGGGTGCCTGCTCGTCGGCCGCATGTAAAAATCTAGGCCCCGGCTTCAGTTGCGGCCTAGTTTCGGTTTCAGCTTCCCCTGCATGTCATTCATGCAGGGGAACAGTGTGGCTCCGCCCACCGGCCGTTCAGCAGAGGGGAGGACACTCCTCTCTGAGGAGATGTTTCCCTCCCCTGTATCTCTCCTTGGCCCTCCGGTTTCCCGCTCTTGGGCTAATCCCCGCCCCCCCTCCTCACTCCAGCTCCATTTTATCAGCGTTCTCACACTGATCGGCGCTGGCTGCTGCAGCTGCTGCATCCTGGAAAGCGCTTCACTGGGGGTCCGAGCTGTGGAATCCGGAGGGCACACACGGTCTGGTAAGCCACAACCTCTGGTTGTGGGCTTTATTATACACTCTCAGGGGGTCATTCTACAGGAGTGTATTCTTTACTGCAGAGCCTCCACCTCAGCAGCATGTCTGTCACTAGGAGCAAGTCTGCTAAGCTGTACGCTATATGACTGCATGTAAGCTCATTCTGCAAGAACCGAGCACTTATCCACACTGTGATGCCTGCTCTAACATGGTGGTGCCTCAGCCTGGAGCCTCTTCAGGGGTTCCTCCGGCTGCTCCGGCCCCGGTGGCTGAACCCCCGGCTTGGGTAGCATCTTTTTCCAGAGCTATCTCCCAGTCTTTTGCCGACTCCATGGTACAGCTGTCCCGGACTCTGCTGACCATGAATCAGCCCCCTTCTCAGGGCGCCTCTGCTGCTCCGAGCTCTGCAGAGCTCTCAGAGCATGTTTTAGGACCCCGTCCTCCTAAACGGAGACGCAGGAACCCTTCTCCTTCCTCGTCCCACGGCTCTGATTCACGAGCTGAATTGCAGGGCGAGGAGGATACTTTTACTGTGGGCTCAGACGCTACCTCTATGTACCCCATTGACTTATCTGAGGGTGATGCGGATGTTAGTGACTTGATTGCATCCATTAACTCCGTACTGAACCTCAGTCCCCCAGTGTCAGAGGAACAAGCCTCTCTGGTAGAAATACACCAGTTTACCTCTCCTAAGAGAGCTAGGAGTACGTTTTTTAACCACTCCAGTTTTCAGGCCACTGTTACCAAGCCCAGGGCCTGTCCTGACAAACGCTTCCCAAAGCGTAGTTCTGATGACCGTTTTCCCTTTCCACCAGAGGTGGTTAAGGAGTGGGTTCAGTCCCCAAAGGTAGACCCTCCGGTGTCTAGAATCTCAGCCCGGACAGTCGTATCTGTGGCCGATGGCACCTCTCTTAAGGATCCCACTGACCGCCAGGTTGACCTTCTGGCCAAATCTGTATATGAGGCGGCAGGAGCCTCGTTCTCCCCGTCTTTTGCAGCAGTGTGGGCTCTTAAGGCAGTCTCTGCCTCTCTGGCGGAGATACATTCCCTCGCCAGGGACTCTATACCCGAGATGGTTGCCTTAACTTCCCAGGCTTCGGCTTTTTCGTCCTACGCCATGTCTGCCATTCTGGAGGCTTCTCACCGCACGGCGGTGGCTTCCGCTAATTCTCTCGCGATCCGCAGGATTTTGTGGCTTCGAGAGTGGAAAGCAGACGCTTCTTCTAAGAAGTACCTTGCTGGGCTCCCCTTTGCTGGGTCCCGGCTGTTCGGTGAACAACTGGATGAAATTATTAAGGAAGCTACTGGCGGGAAGAGTACTTCCTTGCCACAAACTAAAACCAGGAAACCTGTCCAGGGCAGGAACCAGTCGAGGTTTCGTTCCTTTCGTTCCTCTAACTGGTCGTCCTCTAAGCCCTCAGCCTCGTCCACTAACTCAGCCAAGGATCGTAAACCCAACTGGCGCGCGAAGCCGCGTCCTCAGAAGAACGGAGGAGCCGCTGCCACTAAGGCAGCCTCCTCTTGACTATCTGGCTGCGCCAGCAACGTCCTTGGTCGGTGGCAGGCTCTCCCTCTTTGGCGACGTGTGGTTTCAGCACGTCTCCGATCAGTGGGTGCGGGATATCATCTCCCACGGCTACAGGATAGAATTTTCTTCCAGCCCGCCAAACAGATTTTTTCTGTCCATTCCCCCCTGCTCCAAAGCCGCCGCCTTCTCACAGGCCGTGGCATCCTTGCAGGCCAACGGTGTAATTGTTCCGGTTCCCGCCCGGGAACGGTTCAGAGGTTTCTACTCAAACCTCTTCCTAGTCCCCAAGAAGGACGGTTCCTTCCGGCCCATCCTGGATCTCAAGCTTCTCAACAAGCATGTTCAGGTGCGGCGCTTTCGCATGGAATCTCTGAGATCAGTCATTGCCTCAATGACCCAAGGAGATTTTCTAGCATCCATCGACATCAGAGATGCCTATCTGCATGTGCCTATTGCGGTTTCACACCAACGTTGGCTACGCTTTGCAGTCGGAGAGGAACATTTCCAATTCGTGGCTCTCCCCTTCGGGTTAGCCACGGCCCCTCGTGTTTTCACCAAGGTCATGGCAGCAGTGGTTGCGGTCCTGCATCTCCAGGGGTTGGCAGTAATCCCCTACCTGGACGACCTTCTAGTCAAGGCCTCATGCAGTGCAGACTGCCAGCGGAGCGTCTCGCTCACTCTCGACACGCTTGTTCAATTCGGGTGGCTTGTCAATCTGCCCAAGTCCACTTTGACCCCGACCCAGGAACTTACGTACCTAGGGATGCAATTCGAGACTCTGCCGGCACTTGTGAAGCTGCCCTTAGTCAAACAGCAGTCCCTTCATCTGGCGGTGCGCTCTCTGTTGAAGCCCCGCCGTCATTCCATCAGGCACCTCATGCAGGTGCTGGGTCAGATGGTGGCGTCAATGGAAGCGGTTCCCTTTGCCCAGTTCCATCTGCGTCCCCTGCAGCTGGACATTCTCCGCTGTTGGGACAAGCGGACCTCTTCCTTGCACAGGCTAGTGGCTCTGTCGCCGCAGACCAGGAGCTCTCTTCAGTGGTGGCTTCGGCCCCTCTCTCTGTCACAGGGACGCTCCTTCCTGACTCCGTCCTGGGTGATCCTCACCACGGATGCCAGCCTCTCCGGCTGGTGAGCAGTATTTCTCCACCACCGAGCACAGGGCACTTGGACTCCGTCCGAATCAGCCCTCTCGATCAATGTGCTGGAAATCAGGGCTGTTCTTCTAGCTCTCGTAGCCTTTCACCACCTGTTGGCGGGCAAGCACATTCGAGTCCAGTCGGACAACGCGACAGCGGTTGCCTACATCAATCACCAGGGCGGGACTCGCAGCCGCCTGGCGATGTTGGAGGTTCAACGAATCCTTCAGTGGACGGAGGACTCCAAGTCCACCATATCCGCAGTCCACATCCCAGGCGTAGAAAACTGGGAGGCCGATTATCTCAGCCGTCAAACCGTGGACAGCGGCGAGTGGGCCCTGCATCCGGCAGTGTTCAGGTCAATCTGCCGCAAGTGGGGCACTCCGGAAGTGGATCTAATGGCATCCCGGCACAACAACAAGGTTCCGGTTTACGTGGCTCGCTCCCACGATCCTCAGGCCTTCGCAGCGGACGCGCTGGTTCAAGATTGGTCCCAGTTCCGTCTGGCCTATGTGTTTCCTCCTCTAGCGCTCTTGCCCAGGGTTCTGCGCAAGATCAGAATGGAGGGCCGTCGGGTCATAATCATTGCTCCAGACTGGCCCAGGCGAGCTTGGTACCCAGACCTGCTCCGTCTGTCCGTAGAAATGCCGTGGCATCTCCCGGACCGCCCAGACCTTCTCTCTCAAGGTCCGTTTTTTCCGCCAGAATTCTGCGGCTCTCAGATTGACGGCGTGGCTCTTGAGTCCTGGATCCTGACGGCTTCAGGCATTCCTTCTGAGGTCATCTCCACTATGACTCAGGCTCGGAAGTCTTCCTCGGCCAAGATTTACCACAGGACTTGGAAGATTTTCCTGTCCTGGTGTCGCTTTTCCGGCCATGCTCCTTGGCCGTTCTCCTTGCCGACCATCCTGTCCTTTCTACAGTCCGGTCTGCAGCTAGGACTGTCCCTCAATTCCCTCAAGGGACAGGTGTCGGCTCTGTCGGTATTATTCCAGCGGCGTATCGCCCGACTGGCTCAGGTGCGCACCTTCATGCAGGGCGCATCTCACCTCATTCCTCCTTACCGGCGGCCTTTGGATCCCTGGGATCTTAATCTGGTCCTCACGGCCTTACAGAAACCCCCCTTTGAGCCTCTTAGGGAGGTTCCTTTGTTTAGACTTTCACAGAAAGTGGTTTTTCTAGTAGCCATAACTTCTCTCAGGAGAGTCTCTGATTTGGCTGCGCTCTCTTCGGAGTCACCTTTTTTAGTGTTTCACCAAGACAAGGTGGTTCTCCGTCCGACTCCGGATTTTCTCCCTAAGGTGGTGTCTTCTTTCCACCTTAACCAGGACATTTAGTTGCCTTCCCTTTGTCCGGCCCCTGTGCATCGCTTTGAGAAGGCGTTGCATACCTTGGATTTGGTGCGGGCGCTCCGAATCTATGTGTCACGCACCGCCGCTTTTAGGTGGTGCACCTCACTTTTTGTGCTAACCACGGGTCAGCGCAAGGGTCTCTCGGCTTCTAAACCGACCCTAGCTCATTGGATTAGGTCGGCCATCTCCGATGCCTACCAGTGTTCTCAGGTGCCCCCACCGCCAGGGATTAAGGCGCACTCGACCAGAGCTGTCGGTGCCTCCTGGGCTTTCAGGCACCAGGCTACGGCTCAGCAGGTTTGTCAGGCTGCCACTTGGTCTAGTCTGCACACCTTTTCGAAGCACTACCAAGTGCATGCTCATGCTTCGGCAGATGCGAGTTTGGGCAGACGCATCCTTCAGGCGGCTGTCGCCCATTTGTGAAGTTAGGTTTTGCCTACTTCTCAGTTTGGTTTATTTCCCACCCATGGACTGCTTTGAGACGTCCCATGGTCTGGGTCTCCCATAAGGAACGATGAAGAAAAAGAGAATTTTGTTTACTTACCGTAAATTCTTTTTCTTATAGTTCCGACATGGGAGACCCAGCACCCTCCCTGTTGCCTGTTGGCAGTTCTTGTTCCGTGTGTTTCACCGGCTGTTGTTGTAGACAGAGGTTCCGGTTTTTCCGAGTTTTACTCTATCTCTACTTATGGGTGGATGTCCTCCTTCAGCTTTTGCACTGAACTGGTTAGATTGTCATCCAGGGGGTGTATATAGCCCGGAGGGAGGAGCTACACGTTTGAGTGTAGTACTTTGTGTGTCCTCCGGAGGCAGAAGCTATACACCCATGGTCTGGGTCTCCCATGTCGGAACTATAAGAAAAAGAATTTACGGTAAGTAAACAAAATTCTCTTTTTCTTTGTCGCTCTATTGGGAGACCCAGACAATTGGGTGTATAGCTACTGCCTCCGGAGGCCACACAAAGTATTACACTTAAAAGTGTAAGGCCCCTCCCCTACTGCCTATACACCCCCCGTGGGATCACGGGCTCCTCAGTTTTCATGCTTTGTGCGAAGGAGGCTAACATCCACGCATAGCTCCACTGTTTAGTCAGCAGCAGCTGCTGACTTTGTCGGATGGAAGAAAAGAGGGCCCATACTAGGGCCCCCAGCATGCTCCCTTCTCACCCCACTTTTGTTGGCGGTGTTTGTTAAGGTTGAGGTACCCATTGCGGGTACGGAGGCTGGAGCCGACATGCTGCTTTCCTTCCCCATCCCCTTAGGGCTCTGGGTGAAGTGGGATCCTATCGGTCTCCAAGTACAGGAGACCGTGCTCCGTCCACAACCCCTGGGAATCTGCTGGACATGGAGCTGAGTATCGTCAGGGACAGGGCCCTGCTACATTAAGGTACTCTGGGTCCCCGTACAGATCGCGCACACACACCAGCATTGCTGGGTGTGTTAGTGCGCCGGGGACAGCAGCGCGGCGCGCTGGTGCTTTACTCACTGCAGCTTTGCTGAGTGAGTTTCTGTATTAGGAACTGCCGCGCCGGCCGCGGCTGGCGGTTTTTTACACTGCGGCGCGGCTGGGACGTGTGGTGCGCCGGGGACTTCCACGCTGGCCGTGCTTATACGACGGCCGCGCTTATAAATCGAGTCCCCGGCTTTTGCGGCCTAGTTCCGTTTCGTTCCCGCCCCCAGGCCTGCCAGTCAGAGGAAGGGCGGGACGCTGGTCAGAACGTCAGCGCCGAGGGCTGGAGTCTGCTTAGCATACTCCAACCCCCCTCACTAGGCACAGTGGGACGCTAGTTTCCCGCACTTTGTCTGGGGCACGCCCACGGCCCGCCCCTCTTCACAGGACGCCGGCAGCCATTCCTGTTTGCAGTCTGAGTGGAGAAGGGACACGAGCTCTGGGAGACCCAGGCACGGGATTCTGGCGGTCACACACCCGCTTTTCAGCGGGCGGTAAGCAGCCCTCGAGGGCTCACCCCACTAGTGCCGCAGTGTTCATTTGTACTTTATGCTTGTATGATACATTGCATTGTACGGTCGCTATTCTTGGCTATATACCCTCCTAGATTGCTAGACAACAGCATGTCGTCCGCAAAAAGCAAAGGGGCCAAGACACAGGCTTTCTATGCTACTTGTACCGCATGTAAGGCTGTTCTACCGGCAGGTGCCACTGACCCCCATTGTGTGCAATGTTCGGCCCCTGTAGCACTTGCTCTGCCGGGGCCTCTGCTAGAGGTGGCCCAAGGAGAACCACCTGTGAACACTGTCCAGGTGACAGGGACGGAGTTTGCAGTTTTTGCTGATAGACTGTCGGTGACTATGTCTAAAATCCTTGAGACTTTGCAGTCCAGACCGGTAACTCAGACCATGGGCACTGTTGATTCAATGCTCCCTGGTTCCCCTCTTTTGGAACACATCCGTGCTCCGGGGGGGTCCCATGCATCCCGGGGTGATGGCTCTGACACGGACGACAGTCCCAGACAGCCTAAGCGAGCTCGCTATGAGCGACCCTCGACTTCATCACACTGGTCAGGGTCCCAGCAGGAAGGCTCTCTGTTTGATGAGACAGAGGTTGCTGATCAGGATTCTGATCCTGAGACCGCTCTCAATCTGGATACACCTGATGGGGACGCAATGGTGAACGATCTCATAGCGTCCATCAATAAAATGTTGGATATTTCTCCCACAGCTCCTCCAGTGGAGGAGTCAGCTTCACAGCAGGAGAAATTCCATTTCAGGTATCCTAAGCGTAAATTGAGTACTTTTTTGGACCACTCTGACTTTAGAGAGTCAGTCCAGAAACACCACGCTTATCCAGATAAGCGTTTCTCCAAACGTCTTAAGGATACACGTTATCCCTTTCCCCCTGACGTGGTCAAAGGCTGGACCCAGTGTCCAAAGGTGGATCCCCCAATCTCCAGGCTTGCGGCTAGATCCATAGTTGCAGTGGAAGATGGGGCTTCACTTAAAGATGCCACTGACAGACAGATGGAGCTCTGGTTGAAATCCATCTATGAAGCTATCGGCGCGTCGTTTGCTCCAGCATTCGCAGCCGTATGGGCACTCCAAGCTATTTCAGCTGGTTTGGCGCAGATTGACACTGTCACACGTACATCTGTTCCGCAAGTAGCGTCCTTAACCTCTCAAATGTCTGCATTTGCGTCTTACGCTATTAATGCTGTCCTGGACTCTACAAGCCTTACGGCAGTGGCGTCCGCCAACTCCGTGGTTTTACGCAGAGCATTGTGGTTAAGGGAATGGAAGGCAGATTCTGCTTCCAAGAAGTGCTTAACCAGTTTGCCATTTTCTGGTGACAGACTGTTTGGTGAGAGATTGGATGAAATCATTAAACAGTCCAAGGGTAAGGATTCATCCTTACCTCAGCCCAGACCAAATAAACCCCAACAGAGGAAGGGACAGTCGAGGTTTCGGTCCTTTCGAGGCTCGGGCAGGTCCCAATTCTCCTCGTCCAAAAGGACTCAAAAGGATGAGAGGAGCTCAGATTCTTGGCGGGCCCAGTCACGCCCAAAGAAAGCAGCCGGAGGAACCGCTACCAAAGCGGCTTCCTCATGACTTTCGGCCTCCTCTCTCCGCATCCTCGGTCGGTGGCAGGCTCTCCCGCTTTGGCGACATTTGGCTGCCACATGTCAAGGACCGTTGGGTGAGAGACATTCTGTCTCACGGGTACAGGATAGAGTTCAGTTCTCGTCCTCCAACTCGATTCTTCAGAACTTCTCCGCCTCCCGGCTGAGCCAATGCTCTTCTGCAGGCGGTGTGCTCTTTAAAGGCAGAAGGAGTGGTGATCCCTGTTCCTCTTCAGGAGCAAGGTCACGGTTTTTACTCCAATTTGTTTGTGGTGCCAAAAAAGGACGGGTCTTTCCGTCCTGTTCTGGACCTAAAACTGCTCAACAAGCATGTGAAAACCAGGCGGTTCCGGATGGAATCCCTCCGCTCCGTCATCGCCTCAATGTCTCAAGGAGATTTCCTAGCATCAATAGACATCAAGGATGCTTATCTCCACGTGCCGATTGCTCCAGAACACCAGCGTTTTCTACGCTTCGTTATAGGAGACGAACACCTTCAGTTCGTAGCCCTGCCTTTCGGTCTGGCGACAGCCCCAAGGGTCTTCACCAAGGTCATGGCAGCAGTAGTAGCAGTCCTGCACTCTCAGGGTCACTCTGTGATCCCTTACTTGGACGATCTACTTGTCAAGGCACCCTCTCAAGAGGCATGCCAACACAGCCTGAACGTTGCGCTGGAGACTCTCCAGAGTTTCGGGTGGATCATCAACTTTTCAAAGTCAAATCTGACCCCAACCCAATCGATAACATACCTTGGCATGGAGTTTCATACTCTATCAGCGATAGTGATGCTTCCGCTGGACAAACAGCGTTCACTACAGACAGGGGTGCAATCTCTCCTTCAGGGCCAGTCGCATCCCTTGAGACGCCTCATGCACTTCTTGGGGAAGATGGTAGCAGCAATGGAGGCAGTCCCTTTCACGCAGTTTCATCTGCGTCCATTACAATGGGACATTCTCCGCCAATGGGACGGGAAGTCGAAGTCCCTAGACAGGAACGTCTCCCTTTCTCAGGCGGCCAAGGATTCTCTTCAGTGGTGGCTTCTTCCCACCTCATTGTCAATAGGAAAGTCTTTCCTACCCCCATCCTGGGCGGTGGTCACAACGGACGCGAGTCTATCAGGGTGGGGAGCAGTTTTTCTCCACCACAGGGCTCAAGGTACGTGGACTCAGCAAGAGTCCACCCTTCAGATCAATGTTCTGGAAATCAGAGCAGTGTATCTTGCCCTACAAGCCTTCCAGCAGTGGCTAGAAGGCAAGCAGATCCGAATTCAGTCGGACAACTCCACAGCGGTGGCATACATCAACCACCAAGGAGGGACACGCAGTCGGCAAGCCTTCCAGGAAGTCCGGCGGATTCTGACGTGGGTGGAAGACACGGCATCCACCATATCCGCAGTTCACATCCCGGGCGTAGAAAACTGGGAAGCAGACTTCCTCAGTCGCCAGGGTATGGACGCAGGGGAATGGTCTCTTCACCCGGACGTGTTTCAGGAAATTTGTCGCCGCTGGGGGAGGCCGGACGTCGACCTAATGGCGTCCCGGCACAACAACAAGGTCCCGGCCTTCATGGCACGGTCTCACGATCTCAGAGCTCTGGCGGCGGACGCCTTAGTTCAAGATTGGTCGCAGTTCCGGCTGCCTTATGTGTTCCCACCTCTGGCGCTGTTGCCCAGAGTGCTACGCAAGATCAGGTCCGACTGCCGCCGCGCCATCCTCGTCGCTCCAGACTGGCCAAGGAGGTCGTGGTACCCGGATCTGTGGCATCTCACGGTAGGACAACCGTGGGCAATACCAGACCGGCCAGACTTGCTGTCTCAAGGGCCGTTTTTCCATCAGAATTCTGCGGCCCTGAGCCTGACTGTGTGGCCATTGAGTCCTGGATCCTAGCGTCTTCAGGATTATCTCAAGAGGTCATTGCCACCATGAGACAGGCTAGGAAACTATCCTCTGCCAAGATCTACCACAGGACGTGGAAGATATTCTTAACTTGGTGCTCTGCTCAGGAAGTTTCCCCCTGGCCATTTGCTTTGCCTACGTTTCTTTCCTTCCTGCAATCCGGGTTGGAAAAAGGTCTGTCGCTCGGCTCCCTTAAGGGACAAGTCTCTGCGCTATCTGTATTTTTTCAGAAGCGCCTAGCACGACTTCCTCAGGTACGCACGTTCCTGCAAGGGGTTTGTCATATCGTCCCTCCTTACAAGCCCTGGGATCTGGGATCTGAACAGGGTTCTAATTGCTCTCCAGAAGCCGCCTTTCGAGCCTTTGAGGGATGTTTCCCTGTCTCGCCTTTCACAGAAAGTGGCCTTTCTAGTAGCGGTCACGTCTCTTCGGAGAGTGTCCGAGCTAGCAGCGCTGTCATGCAAATCTCCCTTCCTGGTGTTTCACCAGGACAAGGTGGTTCTGCGCCCGATTCCGGAGTTTCTCCCTAAGGTGGTATCCCCCTTTCATCTCAATCAGGATATCTCCTTACCTTCTTTGTGTCCTCGTCCAGTTCATCAATGTGAAAAGGATTTGCATTTGTTGGATCTGGTGAGAGCACTCAGAATCTACATTTCTCGTACGGCGCCCCTGCGCCGCTCGGATGCACTCTTTGTCCTTGTCGCCGGCCAGCGTAAAGGGTCGCAGGCTTCCAAATCCACCCTGGCTCGGTGGATCAAGGAACCAATTCTTGAAGGCTACCGTTCTGCGGGGCTTCCGGTTCCCTCAGGGCTGAAGGCCCATTCTACCAGAGCCGTGGGTGCGTCCTGGGCATTACGGCACCAGGCTACGGCTCAGCAAGTGTGCCAGGCGGCTACCTGGTCGAGTCTGCACACTTTTACCAAGCATTATCAGGTGCATACCTATGCTTCGGCGGACGCCAGCCTAGGTAGACAAGTCCTTCAGGCGGCGATTGCTCACCTGTAGAAAAGGGCCGTTTTTATGGCCCTATCACGAGGTATTATTTTACCCACCCAGGGATTGCTTTTGGACATCCCAATTGTCTGGGTCTCCCAATAGAGCGACAAAGAAGAAGGGAATTTTGTTTACTTACCGTAAATTCCTTTTCTTCTAGCTCTAATTGGGAGACCCAGCACCCGCCCCTGTTTTTTTGTATACACATGTTGTTCATGTTGAATGGTTTCAGTTCTCCGATATTCCTTCGGATTGAATTTGCTTAAACCAGTTTATTGGCTTTCCTCCTTCTTGCTTTTGCACTAAAACTGAGGAGCCCGTGATCCCACGGGGGGTGTATAGGCAGTAGGGGAGGGGCCTTACACTTTTAAGTGTAATACTTTGTGTGGCCTCCGGAGGCAGTAGCTATACACCCAATTGTCTGGGTCTCCCAATTAGAGCTAGAAGAAAAGGAATTTACGGTAAGTAAACAAAATTCCCTTCTTTGTCAATATAGTGTGTAATAGGTTCTGCTTCTTCCAATGGTGAGAATTGGAGTTTGCTCCTTTGCTGATGTGTAACTATGTGCGTGAGATTTCTAATCAATCGGTTTTGGTATAAATTTCAGCAAACCCCAAAAAGAAGACGGTCAAAATGAGAAATCGGGAGACAGTCCATCCCTGTCAGAAGCCAAGGTAAGCACTAAATATAGCTGTCATTTCGGTAGCTTTATTATTATAAGGCTCTGTCTGTGGTGTAACCCTTACCTCTGGAGTTATGGTATTTGTTACTGCAAAAGCTACAGATACCTGAACTCAGACGGGTTCTTGGGTAATCTGAAAATACCAAGTTTTTACCCAATCTTCAACTCTTTCAGAAATAGAAAGTAAAGGAGGATCTGTGCCGCCCCCATGCCAGAAGCCAAGCTGCTCGGATCAGGATCCGCGGTGGCTCGAGGGGTCTCCGGACCCGGGGTCGTGCGGCCACTCAAATGAAGGGGGTATTTACATGGGATTGTGTTAGAGTTCGTGACGCCACCCGTGGTATGTAGTAATTTGGAGTACCACCACTGCAGTTGGGAGTACCCGGGGGTGATGGAATGGGGCAGCCAGGTGTTAGAACCCTCCATGGGTAGGGGGATGCCCCGGGACTCGGTAATGGCGAGGGGGGAGTGTCGTTGGGTGCGAAGGGGGTCACTTGCGTACTCAGTCCATTAAGCTGACACCAACAACTGGATAAACCAAAGTTCTGGATACCGTTGCCGCTGAGGGGAGCTAGTTCGGGTCCCGTCCCCAATGGTGCTGCCTGGCGATCCGTGACCTGCCTCCTGGCACTAAGTTTACTTCTCTGTTGGTCCCGGTAGTATGGAACTTGCCAGCTCCCGCTCCCCACTGTGGCTAAGTGTGGGAGCTTGCTCTCAGGGTTCACGCTTGGGATTTTCTGTTTTAGTGGAAAGTGCTATCCCACTCGTTGCGCTAGTACCCCGATTTTGGAGCGGGTGGAGAGCGGATCTTGAAGGCTCCATTCTCGTCGGGTAAATTGCCAAGTTGCCTGAAGCTACTCCCTGACCTAGGGTCCATGTACCCCGTCTTGTCCTGGTCCCAGCCCGGTGATGGTGCAAGGCCGCCGGCTATCCTCCTCGACAGTTCCGTGCCCCTTGCCATGATCCCCTAGCCCAGACCACCGTCTGCTACCTAGATAGTTTCCTAGGAGCCCGGCTCCTGACCTCCTCTCTCCTTCACTTCCAACACACCTCTCTCCACTCCTGACACTCCTGTCCTCCTCTAACCAACCCCCCAAGTGGGCGACCCTATTCCACTCCGGCAGTCCACTGGTGTGTCTGGTGGTTGTGGTGCAGAGTGTACGTAGGATTTAATTAGCTGATGTAGGCAACACCATGTAGTTGGGGACCCATAACCAAGAAGGAGGTGGATATTGCACAGGAGGGCAGATAGTGCAATACCCTGTGACGACATGATAGTCCAGGGGCGTCACGGATCCAACATTTTTCCAAAAAGACGTGTTTACTAGAATTTCTGTTTTGGATCTCCCAACTTTCCCTTTTAGGCTGGTGACTACTGCGATCCTCGCATGACACTCGGCTCACGCTGGCAGCACAGCGGGAGTCGAGTGTCACTGCGACTGAGGTCTGATCTTGCGATCGGACCAACAGCTGCGGGGGCGGGCCAACTCTGAGGAGGGGCGGGCCAGCACTGAAGAGGGTAGGGCCGACGCTGAAGAGGAGAGGGAGGGATTTATCTCCCTCTCTCCTCCTTTGCCGGCTATTCCCATTCTCGCTCAGCACCAATGTCCTGCGAGTGCAGTGTGATGTTTCTCTTGCTCCATAGACTTGAATGGGTGTGAGAGAAACAGACTTGCATTGCACCCACAGCATGCTGCAACTATTTTCTCCGTCCGATTAGGGCTGAGAAAATAATCGCTCATGGGTGCTGGCACATAGGTTAATATTGGTCCGAGTGGAATGCTATGTTTTATCGCATTCCACTCGCTCCGATTTTCATGCCGTGTGTCTTAGGCCTTAAGGCTGCTTTACACACAACGATATCGCTAGCGATCTCGTTAGCGATGTGACACGCCAGATCACAGATACGATTTGTCGAGATCACACATAAGTCGTTTTTTGTAACGCCGATCACATGTGCGATCTAGGCAAATCGTATCTGCGATCTGGCGTGTCACATCGCTAACGAGATCGCTAGCGATATCGTTGTGTGTAAAGCAGCCTTTAGTCATATAATTTGTAACATCACCGGACCACACAGCAGGTTCTTCACCTCTTATCTCTCTGTTCCAGTATAATACATCTCTCCAAGAACATTCCCATGTACCTGTACTGTTATTATGTACATATTCTCCTTGCAATTTGTAGTATGGACCGTCTGCAGGTGCAATTCGTAGAAATGGCAGCTTTTGTCCTTTAGGTCATGGACTGATTTGGACACAAATGAGACATTATTGAACAACACTTTACACAGTCTCTACCATTCTTTCCCAGTAAAATGTCTGGTAAAACCTCATTATACACATCTCAGCTGATGCAGAACCTCATTATACACAAACCTCACCTGATGAAGAACCTCATTATACACACCTCAGCTGCTGTATGATCTCATAATTCACCTCAGCTGCTAATGTTGCATTATACTGATAGAATGGCTTTCATACCTACACTATACCATTGCATGTGATGTGCAGACAGCAGTGATGCTATGTAACGTATGAGTAGAGATGAGCGGACCCAAACCTTAAAGTTTGGTATTGGTATGGAACATAGAATATACAAAAAAAACAATCAGTGTTTAAGTCGGGTGCTGTGCGTATGCTGAGCACCCAGTAAAACATTTCTGTGCTGAGGTACACTCAGTGCTCGGGTACGCTCAGAGCTCAGGTACTCTTAGTGCTCGGGTACGGTCGGTGCCCAGTCCTTTCTGAGCTGCTTGCAGTGTGTGAACGCCTTGTACTGGGGGTAACGACTTGCAGTGTGTGAACGCCTTGTACTGGGGGTAACGACCATGTGATCAGATGTAGTGCGGACCAAAAAAAACCTCCACCTACTCGCCCGAGGAAGTGATTTGTGTATGGTTGGCTGCATGTGGGCGGAGACTCAAATTACCAATCAGTGTATTTCAAATGAGGTTCAGGTGAAGTTTGGGTCCAGAACAGAACTTTTTCTAAAGTCCGGCTGATCCCGCCGAACCAAACTTTCATAGGTCTATAATCCATATGCTCTCTAGCAAACTACAGACGGACCCGGACATGAACTGGCTTAACCAGGGGGACATGTCTGGCAATGCAGGATCGGAGTCCCTGGTGGCGCAGTGTGTTACTGATGGTAGACTTTGTTTTGGGGGTCCCAGCTCTATGCAGGTCATTCACTAGGTCCTTCGTGTGGTTTTGGAATCACTGTTCTTGTGATCATTTTGACCCCACAGGGTGAGATCTTGCATGGAGCCCCAGATCGAAGGAGATTATCAGTGGTCTTGTATGTCTTCCATTTTCATATGATTTCTCCCACAGTTGGTTTCATCACACCAAGCTGCTTGCCTAGTGCAGATTGTCTTCCCAGCCTGGTGAAGGGCTACAATTTTTTTTTTCTGGTGTCCTTCGACAGTTCTTTGGTCTTCACCTTATTGGAGTTTGGAGTGTGACTGTTTGCCGTTGTGGACAGGTATCTTTTGTACTGATAACTTCAAACAGGTGCTATTACTACAGGTAATGATTGGAGGACAGAGGAGCCTCTTAAGGCTGGGGCCACACTGGGCACTACTGCGATGCTCGCATGAGACTCTGCTCGCGCTGGCAGCACAGCAGCAGCCGAGTGTCATACGAGTGTGCCTGCATCTGAGGTCCGATCATGTGATAAGACCTCAGCTGCAGGAGGCGGGCTGGCACGGAGGAGGGGAGGGAGGGATTTCTCTCCCTCTCTCTCCTCCGTAGTCGGCTATTGCCATTCTCGCACTGCACTGGCAGTACACCGGTGTACCGCGAGTGCAGTGCGATTTTTCTCTCGCCCCATTCACCTGAATGGGTGCGAGAGAAAGAGTCTCAGCTTACAATCGCAGCATGCTGAGATTGTTTCCTCGGTCCGATTAGGGCTGAGAAAATAATCGCCCATGTGTGCTGACACACAGGCTAGAATTGGTCCGAGGGGAATGCGAATTTTATCGCACTCCACTCGCACCGATTTTCTCGCTGTGTGGCTTAGGCATAAAGAAGAAGTTACAGGTCTGTGAGAGCCAGAAATCTTGCATGTTTTTAGATGACTAAATACTTATTTTCCACCATAATTTACAAACAAAATCTTATCAAAACAGACAAGGTGATTTTCTGGATGTTTTCTCATTTTGTCTCATAGTTGTGGTCTACCTATGATGTCAATTACAGGCCTCTCTCATCTTTTTAAGTGGGAGAACCTGCACAATTGGTAATTAAATACTTTTTTTCCCCACTGTAGATACTATGTAAAGAGATAGATACTGTATAACGAGATAGACAGACATTTAGATAGATCATTATTATATATAGGGTTAGATAAATGGATAGCTAGATAAATAAATAATAGAAGGAGGATGAATAGATAGTTACAGGTCTAAGCATTTCAAGCAGATAGAGCTTCAAATAATGGCATGATTAAGAGCAGTCTAACAGCCCACATCTAGCCCACCCGTAGCGAGCACAAACACCGAGCAGCGCCGGCTGCCCCTGCACAGAGCAGCGCCCACAGCCCCAGCACTAGGCTGCAGTGAACATCTGGGCCTCCCCACCTCCTGTGACCCTGCTCCACCACTGCTGCCACCCCACCTCCCCGGTAAGACACCACCGGATTATTAAACAAACCCCATATATTTTCATCTTTATATTTGGGGTGCGTCTTATAAAATGAAAAATACGGTAGATAGAGGGAGAGCTAAATAGATGCTATAGAACGAGATAGACAGACAGATAGATAGAATAAAGGAGGATAGATAGAGATGGATAGATAAATAGATGGATAGATAGAGGGATACATAGATAGAAAAAAGGAGCATAGATGGATAGAAGAAAGGAGGATAGATAGCTAGTATATAAAGGGATAGATAGATTGAATAAAGGAGGATAGAGATATATAGATAGACAGATAATAGATGGATAGATAGATAAAGGGATAGAGGGTTAGATTATAGAAGAAAGGAGGATATATAGATAGATAATAGATAGTATATAAAGGGATAGATAGATAGATTGATAAATAGATGGAGGATAGATAGAGAGATGATAGATAGAGGGATACATAGATAGAAGAAAGGAGGATACATGTATAGAAAAAAGGAGGATTGATAGATAATCTAATAAATAAAGCTGAGTGTGTGTGTGTGTGTGTGTGTGTGTGTGTGTGTGTGTGTGTGTGTGTGTGTATGTCCGGGATTGGCATCTGCACCATCGCAGCTACAGCCACAACATTTTGCACACTCACACTTCTAGACCCGAGAGCGTAATAGGCTATGTTTTGAGGGGAAATTTTAACCCCGCGCTTTACAGTTATTCACCAAAAAACCTGCCTCCATTAAAGCGAATGGAGCTGGGAGCCACAGTGCAGCCAGAACTTCAGAAGAATGCGCAGCCACGCTCTTATATGGAATGTTGGCATGTCACAATGCAGCCAGGGAAAGAGGCAGACACAGACAGGGAAAGAGGTAGACACAGACAGGGTAAGAAACAGACAGAGACAGACACAAAGAGACAGACTGACAGGGAAAGAGACAGACACAGACAAAGAGACAGAAAGACACAGGGAAACAGACAGGGAAAGAAAGGGAAAGAGAGACAGGGTAAGAGACAGACAAAGAGACAGACACAGGGAAAGAGACAGAGGGAGAGAGGGAAAGAAACAGACAGGGAAAGAGACAGACAGGGAAAGTGACAGAGATAGATAGACAGACAGGGAAAGAGATTGAGACAGACAGGGAAAGAGACAGACAAAGAGATAGAGAGAGAGACAGAGAGATATATACAGAGGGGGAGACAGACAGAGAATGGGAGAGAAACAGAGAGACAGTTACTATCCCGGGCGTTAATATATTCTATTTATACATTCTGTCCCGGGAATGTTAATACATTCTATTTTGTTAACAACAGTTATTAACCCGGGCGAAGCCGGGTAGTACAGCTAGTAGTATATAAAGGGATAGATAGATGGATAAATAGATGGAGGATAGATAGACAGAGAGATGATAGAATAAAGGAAGATAGAGAGATGGCTAGATAGAGGGATACATAGAAGAAAGGGGGATAGATGGATAGAAGAAAGGAGGATAGATGGATAGAAGAAAGGAGGATAGATAGCTAGTATATAAAGGGATAGATAGATAGATAGATATTGCACACTATACAGGACACACACACATCCTGTACATAACATGACACATACAGACAGCACATAATACATTACACATATGACACCGCACGTTATGCTCCTCTATGTAGCTGTTTTCTTTTTCCAAAGGAAAGGAGGCACCACTCCCCCATCTCTCTGGTAAAGATGGGAACAGACAGGACACAGAGCCCACAGGAGGGGAGGGCATCCCCTGCTGGAACCTGTGCACAGCAGGAGCAACAAATGAAACTCAGTTGCTGCTCCCTTTGGCACCCCCTTTGTATTCTGCCTGCCGGCACCCTGTGCGATCGCACCAGTTGCACATAGCTAAAGCCGGCCATGATGGTAGTGACGAATCATGTGCTGACCCCTGTCGCTTTCATGATGTATTTCCTGTCAGAGCCGACAGCGCTGGCACTCACAGGAAAGAACCATTTCTGCTAATCAGAGCTGTTTAGCTCTAATCATCAGAAATACAGAAGCAATCAGACACTGCAGTGATAAAGTCCTCTAGAGGGACTAGTAAAACAAAGAAAAAATGTATAAAAAAATGTTTTGAACAATATGAAAAAATAAACCCTAAAAATTTGTCACCCCCCCCATTCGCCCCATTGAATATATGAAAATAGAAGTTAAAAAATATACCCATATTTGGTATTGCTGCATTCAGAAAGGCCCAATCTATCAAAATATACCGTATTTTTCGGACTATAAGACGAACCGGACCATTAGACGCACCCTGGCTTTAGAGCAGGAAAATAGGAAAATAAAATTTTAAGCGAAAAATGGAGTCATGACACACTGTTATGGGTCGAGGATCTGCTGCTGACACTATTATGGGGGTAATGTCCCCAAATTCTCTACTAAGGTACCCCATCCTGGTAATGATCCTCATGCCTTGTATATACAGTATCCTGCTATATATCCCATCCTGGCATATGGTCCCCTCCTGCTATATACGGTAACCCATCCTGGCAAATACCCCCAACCTGCTATATACCCCCATCCTGCTCATATACCCCAATCCTGCTCATATACCCCCATCCTTCTCATATACCCCCATCCATCCTGCTATACACCCCCATCCTGTGGCACATAAAAAAAAAAACGTTTATACTCACCTCACTCCCTGCAGCATCGCTCTTCCTCCGTCTGTGTCAGCGGCAGCGCCGCAGAGAGGAGCCGTCCTCGTTCCCTTGCAGCATCGCAATGTCCTCCTGGCTGCCGGCGGCCGCTGAGTGGAGCCGTCCCCGTTCCCCTGCAGCATCACGATGTCCTCCTGTCTGTGCCGGCGGCTGCGTGTGAACACGTGCGCACAACGATGACGTCATCGCTGTACGCACCGCTAGTCTCCACTCAGCGGCCGCCACCGTCAGCCAGGAGGAGATTGCGATGCTGCAGGGGAACGGTGATAGGTGAATATACTAATTCACTGCACCCCACGCTGATGATAATGTGCGGGGGGCAGTGAATACAGCCGCACATGATCACTCCAGGCTGTAGTTGCCAGGGTGATCATGCGGGCGGCTGTTTATCCCCCGCCCATCATCCCGCCCACCTGTCAGCGCCGACTTCAGCGCTGAAAGATGGGCGGGAGGATGGGCGTGCATATTAAATTAGCAGTTCCACGTGGTCACGGCAGGCGCTGCTGCAGCCTGCTCGTGCCCCCGATGACCCGCTCCACCGCAGCACCCTCATTCCCCGCAGCCCTACATTCAGACTATAAGACGCACCCCCCCACTTTCCCCCAACATTTGGGGGGAAAAAAGTGCGTCTTATAGTCCGAAAAATACGGTAAATTAATCTGATTAGTATATGATGTGGTGAGAAAAAAAATGTCAAACACCAAAATTAAGTTTTTTGGTTGCGGAAAAAGTTTTTAAAAATGCAATAATTGGCACTTAAAACGTGGTATGTGTACAAAAATGGTATGATGAAAAACGCCAGCTCAAAACAAAAAATAATCAGTCACAGAGCCCCAAATCACGAAAAATAAGAAGAATATGGGTCTCAGAAAAATGGTGCCAAAAGTGCGTTTTTTTGTTTGTTTTTTTGTCAAACTTCTGAATTTTTTGAATTTCTTAGATAAAGGTAAAAGTATAAATGTTTTGGTATCAACGAACGCATACTGGCCTGAGGCATCATATGGACACATCAGTGTTACCATAGAGTGAACACGGTGACTAAAAGACCCCAAAACCAATCGTGCAATTACACTGTTTTTGCAATTTCACCACACTTGGAATTTTTTTTCCAATTTTCCAGTACACTATATGGTAAAACTAATGATTTCTTTCAAAAGTACAACTCTCAAACGTACAACCCTCAAAAAGCAACCCCGCATATGACAAGATTGACAGCTCAAAAAAAAAAAAAAAAATTATGGCTCACTGAAAAAGAGGAGGAAAAAACGGAAAATCGCCCGCTGGTGAAGGGGTTGACACCATGCTCATCCTTCACATTTTAGGCAAAGTATCCATTTCCTTTGTTTCAAATATCTCCTAAATGTACCTACTACTTTGAATATGCACCAAACAATCTAATTATGCTTTTATCTAAGACTAACATCCTCAATAAACCAAACATCCCGCTCCCGTCTCCATGACTTTTCTCAGGCTGCACCAATTCTCTGGAATACACTACCCAGGGCAATTTGATTACTCTCAAATACCCACAGTTTTAACCTCTTCACCAGGCAACCTGTTTCCACCCTCCAGACTAGGCCAATTTTATCAATTCTGACTAGCCTCACTTTATAAGGTAGTACCAGTGCTTCTTAATAAATTAGACTATCATCCAAAAGTTAATTAATTTCAGTTATTAAATACAAAAAGTGAAACACATATTATACAGAGATCTATTTCAAGTGTTTATTTCTGTTAATGTTGATGAAAACCCAAAAGTCATTATCTCAGAAAATTAGAATTACCACAAAACATCTGCAGAGGCTTCCTAAGCATTTAAAATGGTTTCTAAAGCTGGTACAGTAGGCTACACAAGCCAGGGGAGGACTGCTGATGTAACGTCCTGGACTAGCCAGGTAGTCACAGATAGACCCCCGAATTAAACCTGTCCCTCAATAAGGTAACATCAGCCAACCTTTAAAACCCTAGTCACCACTCTCAGGGTTGGATGGACACACCAGAGGGCGTGACCAGTTGGTTGGTGCACACCCACCTAAAGGCTACTTTACACACTGCGATATCGGTCCCGATATCGCTAGTCTGGGTACCCGCCCCCATCTGTTGCGCGACACGGGCATATCGCTGCCCGTGCCGCACAACATCGCCCACAGCCGTCACACATACTTACCTGTCCGGCGACGTCGCTGTGACCGGCGAACCGCCTCCTTTCTAAGGGGGCGGTCCGTGCGGCGTCACAGCGACGTCACTGAACCGCCGCCCAATAGCAGCGGAGGGGTGGAGATGAGCGGGACGTAACATCCTGCCCACCTCCTTCCTTCCTCATAGCGGCCGGGAGGCTGGTAGGGAGAGCTTCCTCGCTCCTGCGGCGTCACACGCAGCGATGTGTGCTGCCGCAGGAGCGACGAACAACCTCGTTACTGCTGCAGTAACGATAATTGGGAATGGACCCCCGTGTCGCCGATTAGCGATTTTGCACGGTTTTGCAACGATGCAAAATCGCTTATCGATGTCACACGCAACGGCATCGCTAATGCGGCCGGATGTGCGTCACAAAATCCGTGACCCCAACGACTCCGCATTAGCGATGTCGTAGCGTGTAAAGCCCGCTTAAGAGTTCAAACAGCCTGGGGCTGGAGAAGAGTCAGTTCCCAGTAGGAGTAGTCTGAAAAGAGGAGTGTGGAGTGCAGCAGGCCTGTGGTGACTGACAGGTGCCAGGGTCTTAGCCCTGGTACCTCGGCTAGGAGGCATATGGTGGCCTAGCCTGCAGGAGCCGGGAAGACGGCTCGGTGGAACCGTGGTGGACCGGGACAGGGTAGTAGCCCGCCGGTACCGACCCGGGGAACCGACTCGGAAACCGGAGCACACAGCGGGTACTCAGACCCTGAAACGAGGTCCAGAATCCACTGGACCGAGTTAATTCACTGATTGCGGTCTTGACTATAGGTCCTTTCCCACCCAATTCCCGACTGAAGACAACAGCCCAGCGAGGGGATTAGAAAGCCACCGCACAGGCAGAGAGATTCCACGGGCCAGCGTGTGCGGGCAAACGGGCTCTGCGGACATATACACAGTTGGGAACGGACTCCCATCGCTGAAGCGCAGGAGCCCAAATACACTACACAGTGCAGGAGAAAGGCCAAGACTATCAAACCGGGTGGGGGAGCAGGCGCAGCCGGCTGCGGGCACCGACCACCATCAACTTTGTTTACCAGAGACTTGTGTGTGTCAATAATAGTGAGTACAACAGTGCCATCCGGCCGCATACCGCCCTGCATCGCCCAGCTTCTACTACTCTCAACGGGTCCCGGGGCCATCATTCCTGCCCACGGAGGGGTTAACATCTTGCTGCATCACCATCTCCCCCGGGTGCCCCGTAACCGCAGCAGTGGTGTCTACACCTTCACCACATCCCGTGGGTGGCGTCACGAACTCAAACACGGCTCTGGCCATACACCTACCTACCCCCTAAGTAGCGCCAGCATGCTTTCGGAGCGAAGTGCGCCGGGTCCGGAGGCGCTCGAGCCACCCACCAACGAGCCCGGATCCGAGCGGCTCGGCTGTGCGGGGCGGTACACTGACTTGACAGATGTCCAGAAGGCAGTCATTGACACACTCCACAGGGAGAGTAAGCCACAAAAGGCCATTGCTAAAGAAGCTGGCTGTTCACAGAGTGCTGTATCCAAGCATATTAATGGAAAGTTGAGTGGATGGAAAAAGTGTGGTAGAAAAAGGTTAACAAGCAACTGGGATAACCGCAGCCTTGATAGGATTGTTAAGAAAAGCGAATTTAAAAATTTGGGGGAGATTCACAAGGAGTGAACTGCTGCTGGAGTCAATGCTAAAAGATTCACCACACACAGACATATCCAGGTCATGGGCTACAGCTGTTGCATTCCTTGTGTTAAGCAACTCATGACCAATAGACAATGCCAGAAGCGTCTTACCTGGGCCAAGGCGAAAAAGAACTGGACTGTTGCTCAGTGGTCCAAGGTGTTGTTTTCAGGTGAAAGTAAATGTTGCATTTCATTTGGAAATCGCGGTCCCAGAGTCTGGAGAAAGAGTGGACAGGCCACAATCCAAGCTGCTTGAGGTCTAGTGTGAAGCTTGCATAATCCGTCATGGTTTGGGGAGCCATGTCATCTGCTGGTGTAGGTCCACTGTGGTTATCAAGACCAACATCAGCGCAGCCATCTACCAGGAAATTTTACAGCACTTCATGCTTCCCTTTGTCGACAAGCTTTTGGGAGATGGAAATTTCATTTCCCAGCAGGACTTGGCACCTGTCCACGCTGCCAAAGTACCAATACCTGGTTTAATAACCACAGTACTACAAATTCACCTGACCTTTAACCCCATTGAGAATCTACGTGGTATTGTCAAGAGGAAGATGAGAGACCAGACCCAACAATGCAGATGAGCTGAAGGCTGCTATCAAAGCAACCTGGGTTTCCATAACACCTCAGCAGTGCCACAGGCTGATCGCCTCCATGCCACGCCGCATTGATGCAGTAATTCATGCAAAAGGAGCCCAGACCAAGTATTGAGGGCATTTACTGTACAGACTTTTTAGTAGGGGCCAACATTTCTGAGCTTAAAATCATTTTTTCGGTTGGTTTTATATAATATTCTAATTTTCTGAGATCATGAATTCTGGGCTTTCATTGGCTGTAAGCCATAATCATTAACATTAAAGGGTGCTTTACACGAGACGATGGATTGTGCGATGCATCGTCGGGGTCACGGTTTTTGTGACGCACATCCAGCATCGTACACGACTTCGTCTCGTGTGAAACCTCTGAGCGACGCAGTATCGCTCACAAATCGTGAGTCGTGTACTCGTCTCTCAGTTTCATAATATCGTTTATTTTTCCTGCAGCAGGTTGTTAATCGTTCCCGTGGCAGCACACGGTGCTCCGTGTGACACCACGGGAACGATGAACACAGTTTACCTGCGTCCCGTGGCTCCCGCCGGCAGTGCGGAAGGAAAGAGGTGGGTGGGATGTTTACATCCCGCTCATCTCCACCCCTCCGCTTCTATTGGCCGGCCGCTGAGGTGACGTCGCTGTGACGCCGAACGTCCCTCCCCATTCAGGAAGTGAACGTTCGCCGCCCACAGTGAGGTCGCTCAGCAGGTAAGTACGTGTGACGGGGGTGTCACGACTGTGCGACACGGGCAGCGATTTGCCCGTGACACACAAACGACGGGGGCGGGGTACGATCGATTGTGAAATCGCACAATCGGTCGTCCCGTGTAAACAACAGTTAATAAACACTTGAAATAGATCACTCTGTATGTAGGGACTCTATATATGCGTTTCCCTTTTTGTATTGAATTACTGAAATAAATTAAACTTTTTGATGATATTCTAATTTATTGAGCTGCACTTGTAACTCTGGAACACTTCAACGGATCCCAGTGATTCTGAGAGAGTTGTTTTTTGTGTGACACATTGTATGTCATGCTCGTGGTAAAATTAAGATGACATTTTTTGCATTTATTTGTGAAAATATTGTCGATTTGTGAAAAATTTTAAAAATGTCACAATTTTCAAACTATTAATTTGTATGTTTTGTGACTCAGTAAAGGGTATGGTGGTAGATGGGAGATTTATTCCACCTAGCAGATGCCTTTTGCACTGGTGAGCAGCAGGAAAAGAGAGAAAACCTGGCCAAGATCTTCTCTGCTATTCCAGGTTTTTGGGGCAACTCTCAAGGGGCACAGCTGCAGGATTAACATAGTATAAATAGGCAGCCGTACCCTCTCTATGTGGTGGGTGTTTGGGCTGGAAAGTGATATACCTGAATGGACTGACACCTCCAGAACCTTTGCTGTGCTCTTTGACAAGCTGAACTTCTGCTTTGCATTCCTGTCTGAAATAAGACTGTAGATAAAAAAACCTGTAGACAAAGAAGCGCAATAGGGTCTTACCCTGACAGACAGGGGGTGACAGAAAGGATAATCCTACTCACCAAGGAGGGTTGTGAAAGGCACAACTCCTGTAACAGTATAAATCCGGATCAACGGCAGCAGTACCCCAGGTGGCTGATAACAGAGAGAGATTGTAGAATGGGGCTTTGTAAACCGCGCCAAAGATCACTGATGAAATCTTGGATTAATGTAACCTTTTTATTCTTGTTCAGGTCTACGTGACCCGCCCCAGGGCTGTGGGGTACTCAGTTCCGGGTGTTGGTTAATTGGATTATGTCACGGGGGCCTGTGCCCGGTTCCGTGGCCCTGGTGGTCGCTGAAAGTCAATAAGTAATAAAAATAAAAAATAATAAAATAAAAAAAAAATAATAAAGAAAATAAATAAATAAATAAGTATTTCGTGACGCCACCTATGGTTCCAGTATGGTTACTGGGGCTGCAGGTCAGACCTCTGGGCTGATGGTTAGGCAGCCAGTTGTTTACGCTTCCCGTAGGTGAAGCGGGGTCCCCAGGGCAGTTTTAGTAGTACAGAGATATGGCGGTTTTTCTTCACAGCCTTTTCAACTGTCACTTTAGTGCAGCAGCCTATGGCTTCTCAGATGAAGAAATAAAGTGCGTCACACCAATTCATTAACTCTGACAGGATTTTACTTGCAGGTGTTAAAAAGGGGTTCAGTTTCTGATGTTACAGTTTTTTTGGGTAATCTGGGAACAGTTCAGGATCTCTGCACCAGGTAGTTGTGAGGCCTCCCTGCTGCGCTGTGTCTCTCCTTGGTACTAGGCTGCCTGTAGCTATACCTCGACCCTCTCTCACTGTCTTCACCTGTATGGCAGGCAGCGGGAGCTTCTCTAAGGGGCACTGCTGTACTCACTGCGGTCCCTAAGCTCTATGTAGCGGCTTTGCCTTCAGGTGCTGCTGCGGCCAGGAGATCTGCAGTCTCCCTGGCCCCCGGTCTTTATTGCTGGGCAGATTAGATCCCTCACAATCTCGGACGCCGGTGTCCGATAATCAGCGCTGTTCCTTGGGGATGAACCGGTCAGGCTCCACCTCCCCGGTCACTCCTCTTTTGCCTCACTCTTGAGCCCTCAGGCGGTCACACAGTTACTTGTGCGGGCTAAGCACCGCCCTCTCCATTTTTATGTCTTCCCTCACTCTCTGCTCGCACAGTCTCCTTTTCTCCAACTGTCAACTGTCTCTCTGACTCCACCTCCAAACCTGGCTTTAAAGGGGACCTCACCTGAACTCGACTTGTAGAGCTCCCCCTCCAGGCTTGAAGTGGAGATGTTGTATGTGGGATTACCTGATGTGGAGATCCTTCCCTGCCCAGGTACAGGTATATTTGTGGCAACTGAACCCTGGGGTGCCACATACGCGTTTCAGGAGGCTCTGCTCCCTTCCTCAGGACCAAACAGGCATAAGCTACATCAAATCCGATTTGATGTAACTTATGCCTGTTTGGTCCTGAGGAAGGGAGCAGAGCCTCCTGAAACGCGTAGACCTGTGCAAGAATAAAAAGTTTACATTAATCCAAGATTTCATCAGTGATCTTTGGCGCGGTTTACAAAGCCCCATTCTACAATCTCTCTCTGAAATAAGACTGTGCATTTGTTTGTTTTCAGTGTAAATAAAACTCTGACTTTATGGATTGAAAACCTGCGTGTGCCTCATTACTGCACCCCTGCCATTATCTACCAGAGCTGATTCCCTACAGCTTTTAAACCAGAGAGATATGTCACCAAAATAGTAAATAACATTCCCCACATGTCTACTTTACATCATCATTGTGAGCCCAAGAAGGTGATTGCGGTTTCTAACTGCACGGCACCAGAGCCTGACACGTGGGTGGTGTTGCTACCCTGCAAATACATACGTGTGTGCATCCTGCAGCCACCGAGCCACTGCTGAGTGACGCACATCACTGATCAGTGTCCAAGCTTGATTTTGGCCAGGATTTGTTTTTGATTGTTGGTATTTTATATAAAACTCCAGTTTTCTGCATGGCTATACCCTGGACATGCTTTGAGTGCATTCATAAACTTCTACATTTTCAGGGTTTAAATCCTAAGTCATATGAAATGGCTTGTTTAAAAGGCCACTTTTGACTTTTAGGATTGCTACTTCCAATAGGTGGCACTAGAGTTTGTCTCTTTCCTGGAGAGACAATTTGAATATTTCCCAGAGGGGCTTTGCAGCTATTAAGACCCCTCACTGTCCGCCAGACTGGTTTGTCAGGTCTCCGTAAGGAGAATAGTTTTCCCCGTGGTCCCCACTATAGCGTCTCATAAGCCAGATCAGTTCCCAAAATTTGCACTGACGAGGGGCAATCACGCCGAAACATCGTGTCTGCAAATTGGGGTTCTGATCTGGTTTAAATCCTACTCACACATGCCATCCTAATGCACTCAACCAAACACACACGCTAACCTGATGTACTCTACATGACACACACGACAACCTGATGGACAATGTGATGTACTCTGCATAACTCACATATGCCAACCTGACACGCTCTTCACATCTCACACATGCCAATCTGATGTATTCTACACAACACACACTTGCCAACCAGACACCACCACATTATTAAATTCACATAACAGGTGCCGGCTCCAAAATGTCACTTCTTCCCTTCCAAACCCTGCCGTGTGTCCAAACATTGTTTTGTCACCACATATGGGGTATCAGGATAAGAGAAATTGCCCACAAATTTTGGGGTCCATTTTATCCTGTTGCCCCTGTGAAAAGGAAAAATATGCAATCGAAAGAACATTTTTGTGGTAAATGTATTTTTTTTTTATTTTCATGGCACAAAATTCCCTAAAACACCTGGGGTTTGACAGGGCCCACCACACATCTACTTGAATTCCTTGGGGAGTCTAGTTTCCAAAATTGGTTCACTTCTGGGGGCTTTCCACTGTTTAGCCACATCAGGGTCTCTCCAAATGCAGCATGACACCTACAGATCATTACATCAAATTCTGCGCTCCAAAACGTCATTTCTTCCCATCCGAGCCCTGCCATGCACCCATAAAATGGTTTCCTACAACATATGGGGCATCATTATACCCGGGAGAAATTGCCCAATAAATTGTGGGGTCCAAGTTATCCTGTTGCCCTTGTGAAAATGAAAAAAAAGAGGCTAAAAGAACATTTTTGTGGTAAAATTGATTTTATTTTTTTTTAATTTTTTTTTCATTTTCAAGTCACAAATTTATAAAATCCCCTAAACCATCTAGGTATTCAAAGTGCTCACCACACATCTATATACATTCTTTGGGGGGGGGGGTCTATCTATTTTCCAAAATAGTAAACTTAAGGTCACTTCAAATGTGAAATGGTCCCTAAAAAAAAAAAAAAAAAGTTGCTTTGTAAATTTTGTTGTAAAATTGCTGATAAATTTTGAACCCTTCTAACTTCTTAACCAAAAAAAAATTCAAAAATTGTGTTGATGTAAAGTAGACATGTGGGAACTGTAATTTAATTTTTTTGTGTGACATAACTTTCTGGTTTAATGTCAGAAAAATTGAAAGATGCAAAATTTTCAACATTTTTGCCAATTTCCATTTTTTTTCAGGAATGTAAAAAAGATATTGTCCTAAATTCATCAATATGTAGTACAATCTGTCATGAAAAAAACAGTTGCAGAATCATTGGGGTCTGTTCAAGCGTTCCAGATTTCACCTCAAAAAGTGACACTGGTCAGAATTGAAAAAATGGCGCGGCCATGAAGGTGAAAACAGGCTCGAGGGTGAAGGGGTTGAAATTTTACTGTGTTAGTAATGGGGGTGAAAGACACCTCTCCATTTCTAACACTGAGGCTTGATGCCAGCTGTGTTTTTGGATGCTACACAGTGGACATCAACCCCAAAAACCTTTACCCAATTTCCCACTGTATGAGGGATTCAGGGAGAGATGAGGTGAAGTGCCTGAATTGGAGAATCTCCAGTTGCTCCACTTCTAGGGTAGGAGCGGGCTGTATTTTTAGGCTGTGAAGAGCCCAATAATCATGGTGTATAGATGTTCTTAGTCGATTCGGATTTTCAAAGCTCTTTTGCGTGATTACTCTCGCTGTTCCCGCTTCCAAACACCTCTGGGGGGTTTCTGTGCAACAATGTGTCCGCCATGCCATAAATCTATAGGGGCCTCTATCAATCTCAGAGTAGCTGTTGTTTGTGGATCAGAAGCCAAGAGCAGGAGAACAAGAAACATGTCTTTACTCCACATTTTCTAGGACAATCCACCCTCCACATTGATGGTTTTATTATTTAAAATTGCATTTTTTCAACTTGTAACACTAAAACTCTTGATGTGTATGTTTCTACAGACCGTCAGCAAGGACCACTGAGTCCAGACTTGCCGTGGATGCTACTGCGGAGAATGTTACGTAAGTAGTTTGCTGGCATGCAATAATGGAAATAAAAGATTAATATTTTTATATGAAGTTAAACTTAACTTAAAGGGGTTATCCGGCTTATTTTGTTTTGTTTGCTTTTTTCACTATTGGCATACATAGGGGCAGGTAATAGATACCAAGCAACTACTTACCGGCCCTGCTGTCAGCCCCTCTACCCCGCCTCAGAGCAGTCATGTGACCGCTCCTGCCGGGATTTTGCTACTTCCTGTGATGTCAACTGAGCAAGGAGTTTGTTGATGGGTATCTGTTAGGGCCAGATGGATGGGCAGACCCGGGAGGTGGATCCACTGGACCGAACTCCCCGAAGAGGGAACGGAGTCCGGTAGCCGGAGCACTTTAGGTAGCAGAACAGTCCGTGCACTTAGAACACAATGGAGAAGTCCCTGGGACCACGGGGTCACTGATGGTGGTCCGGGTGACGGAGCTCAGGTTCGGAAGCCGGGATGATGTTAGGCGGGGTCCGGAACCGTTGGAGCAAGATGACGGGTCACCGCAGGGAACCGGGATGGTATGGACTGTCAGGATGGCAGATAGGCAGCGTTCGGGGTTCGAGATACAGCAGGACCGGATGGCAATGCAGGCTCGGCTCTAAAAGAGAGAGAGGTAAGTATCTCACAGGAACACAAGGAGACCTGACTCCTAGCTTGGGAAACACGAAGAACAGGCCCCGCCCCCTTGGACATTAATCCCCTTTATACCCTGTACCTGTGTGCATCATTTCCTGTCAGTGGACACTGGCCCTTCAAGAAAGGGTCAGTGACCGCGCGCGCGCCCTAATGCGCATGCGCGCGGCCCGGGTGCCAGAAGCCAGGGCAGGAAGCTGAGAGGAGGAAGCAGCAGCGCCGGCCAGGGGCTGGGAAGCCGACGGGCGCCGGGAGCGGGGACCAGGGAGCCTGGGGAGCGCGGCCAAAGGAGGCTGGAGAGCGGGGAGCGTGGCAGGTGAGCCGGGGAGCGGAGCGGAGGACCCGGGGAGCGTGACAGTACCCCCCCCCACGCCCCCCTCCCCGCAACCGGGACAGGAAGGCACGGATCAGCGGAGTGCCCACATTCTCCCTGGGCTCCCAGGATCTATCCTCAGGACCATACCCTGCCCAGTCCACCAGGAAGAACTGTCGGCCTCGAACGGTCTTCATGGCCACGATATCCCTTACCGCATAGATGTCGTCCTCAGCAATAGGAGGAGGGGCCGGACTGGCAGCAGCGGAGAAGGGACCAAGGACAACCGGCTTGAGCAGAGAGACGTGGAAGGAGTTGGGTATCCTCATCGTGGCCGGAAGCTGCAGTTTGTAGGAGACCTCATTGATCTTGCCGATGACTTTAAACGGTCCGATGTAGCGAGGTCCCAGCTTGTAGGATGGTAACTTCAATCGGACGTACTTGGAAGCAAGCCAGACGAGATCTCCCGGAGAGAAACATGGAGGATCCAGACGTCTCTTGTCCGCGTGTCTCTTCATCCGCAGGGATGCACGTGCAAGGGACGCCTTAACTGAGTCCCAAATGGTTGTAAAGTCACGGAGTACTGCATCAGCAGCAGGGATGTCCGAGGAAGAGGATACAGGCAATGGGACAGACGGCTGAAGTCCGTAGACGACATGGAAGGGAGAACAGGAGGAGGACTCACTGACGTGGTGATTATGGGAGAATTCCGCCCAAGGAAGAAGTGTGGACCAATCATCATGATGGGCGTTGACGTAGTGACGTAAGAAAGTGGTCAATATCTGATTGACCCGTTCCACTTGGCCGTTCGACTGAGGATGGTAGGCAGAGGAAAAGTCCAGCGTTACTCCCAGATGTTTACAGAGAGCCCTCCAGAAGCGGGAGGTGAACTGAGTTCCTCTGTCGGACACAATGTGTGATGGAAAGCCGTGCAAGCGGAAGATGTGATGTATATAGGCGTCCGCGAGTTCCTGGGCAGAGGGCAGTCCAGCCATAGGGACGAAATGGGCCATTTTAGAGAACCGATCCACCACGACCCATATGACTGTGTGTCCGGAGGACAATGGCAAGTCCGTAATAAAGTCCATCGCAATGTGTTGCCAGGGAACTGAGGGTATGGGCAGAGGCAGAAGACGGCCATATGGCAGGTGTTTGGGCGTCTTGTTCCTGGCACAAGAAGAGCAAGCAGAGACAAAAGAGGCGACGTCCGTGCGAAGGGATGGCCACCAGTAATGACGTACAATCGCACCCCATGTCCTCTTCTGACCAGCATGACTGGCTGTTTTCGAGGCATGGCCCCAGTGTAGCACTTTATGCCTGTCTGTCTCAGAGACATAGGTCTTCCCGGGCGATATCTGGGCCAGGGTGACAGGAGCCACCGGAATAATCTTACTTGGACAGACGATGGGTTGGGATGTCTCCTCTTCCTGCTCCATGGGCATGAAAGTCCTAGACAAGGCATCAGCACGTACATTCTTGTCCGCGGGTCGGAAATGGAGCTGGAAATCGAACCGGGCAAAGAACAAGGACCACCTGGCTTGCCGGGGGTTCAGTCGCTGAGCAGACCGCAGGTATTCCAGGTTTTTGTGGTCCGTGTAAATAATGACGGGGTACACTGCACCTTCCAGGAGATAGCGCCATTCCTCCAGAGCCAGTTTGACTGCCAATAGCTCTCGGTCACCGATGGTGTAATTGCGTTCAGGGGCGGAGAAGCTCTTGGAGAAGAAACCGCAAGTCACCATCTTCCCGGAGGAGGACTTCTGCATGAGCACTGCTCCGGCTCCTGAGGAGGAGGCATCCACCTCCAAGGTGAACTGGCGGTTTAACTCTGGACGGTGGAGTACAGGAGAGGAGGCAAAGGCTCGCTTTAGAGAGCCAAACGCGGCGTCGGCCGCAGGTGACCAGTCCTTTGGATTAGCCCCCTTCTTGGTCAAGGCGGAGAGAGGAGCAGTCAGAGCAGAGAAGTGAGGAATGAACTGGCGGTAATAATTGGCGAATCCCAGAAAACGTTGGATTGCCTTCAGTCCAGAAGGAGGAGGCCAGTTGAGAATGGCAGAGACCTTCTTTGGGTCCATCTGCAGTCCGGTCTCGGTGATGAGGTAACCCAGGAAGGGGAGAGAAGACTGTTCGAAGACACACTTCTCGTACTTGGCGTACAGACGATTCTCTCTCAGTCTTTGTAGAACCTGTTGCACGTTCTTACGGTGGGTCTGGAGGTCCGGAGAGAAGACAAGGATGTCATCCAGATATACCACCACACAGACGTAGAGAAGGTCCCGGAACACGTCGTTCACTAATTCTTGGAAGACGGCTGGTGCGTTACACAGGCCGAAGGGCATCACGCAGTATTCATAGTGCCCATCACGAGTGTTGAACGCGGTCTTCCATTCGTCCCCTGAGCGAATACGGACCAGGTTGTAGGCACCCCGAAGATCCAACTTGGTGAAGACACGAGCTCCTCTGAGCCGATCAAACAATTCGGGGATGAGCGGCAGGGGGTACTTGTTTTTTACGGTAATTTGGTTCAATCCCCGGTAGTCTATGCATGGTCGTAGGTCGCCCTCTTTCTTCTTTACAAAGAAAAAGCCAGCTCCAGCAGGAGAGGAGGATCTCCGAATGAATCCCCTAGCCAGGCTCTCTGTGATGTACGTAGACATGGCCCTTGTTTCGGCTGGAGACAATGGATATATCCTTCCTCGAGGTGGTGTAGTTCCCGGGAGCAGGTCAATGGCACAATCGTAAGGGCGATGTGGCGGAAGTACCTCTGACTCCTTCTTATCAAAGACGTCTACGAAGGACCAATAGGCTGAGGGTAGTCCCGGTAGGGTCTCTGGAACCGGAGGTCGCCGGATGGGTTTTATGGTCTTCAGACAGGTATCATGGCAAGAAGACCCCCATCGAGTGATATCGCCAGTGCCCCAGCTGACTGAAGGTTCGTGTGTCCGCAACCAAGGAAGACCCAGCAGGATTTGATGTGACATGTGTGGGAGGACGTAGAGAGCGATGTTCTCGGTGTGCAGAGCGCCGATACGCAGTTCAAGCGGCTTGGTGATCCAGGAGATGGTGTCAGAGAGGGGTCTCCCATCCACAGAGGCAATCACAAGAGGTTTGGCGAGTGGAGTAACAGGCACCTGGTATTTGTCCACCGTGGCCTGCTGGATAAAATTGCCTGCTGCCCCAGAATCGAGGTACGCCTCAGCCGTAAACCGCGTCTCTCCCGTTGTCACTTGCACAGTCCATGTAACCGGGTCTGAGAGAGTCCCAGCACCTAGGGTGGCCTCTCCTACCAACCCTAGGCTTTGGAGTTTCCCGGCCTCTCTGGACAGGCGCGTAGCAGGTGTGTGCCCTCTCCGCAGTAGAAGCAGAGACCCTTGGCGAGTCGCTCTGCTCGACGTTGTTCAGACTGTCGCACACGGTCGATCTGCATGGGCTCATGGACGGAGGCACCAGAGGTCGTTGACTGGAGTACGGCGGGCTTCTGTGGAGGAGAGGCATGCCGTACCGGACGTCTCTCACGGGACACCTCTTTGGACCGCTCCTGAAAGCGAATGTCCACTCGAGTCGCTAGGGTAATCAGGGCGTCCAGGGTGGACGGTACGTCACGTCCAGCCAGCTCATCTTTGATTCGACCCGCGAGTCCTTCCCAGAAGGCGGCTGTTAGGGCCTCGTTATTCCACCCGAGTTCTGAAGCCAAGGTGCGGAAACGGATGGCGTATTGATCCACCGTCAGAGTTCCTTGACGTAACCGGAGAAGAGATGAAGCAGACGCGGAGGCGCGTCCCGGCTCGTCAAAGGTGCTGCGAAAGGCCTGCAGGAACTCTTGGAGATTCTTGGTCATAGGGTCCTCCTTCTCCCACAAGGGGTTCATCCACGCCAGTGCCTCGCCCTCTAGGTGAGACATTATGAAGGCGACCTTGGCTTGGTCGGAGGCAAACAAATGCGGCAGCTGCGTGAAATGAAGGGAGCATTGGTTTATAAACCCCCTGCAGGTCTTGGGATCTCCGGCGTAACGGGGTGGTGAAGCCAAACGAAGTCTGGAAGCATCCGAAGAGGCTGCCACGGGAGCGGGAGCCGTGGATTGACTAGTGGAGACCCGGGGCGCAGAAGATGTGACCGAGGCTTGTAGCGTGTTCAGGCGGGCGTCCACGGAAGTCATAAAGTTCAGCATGCGGGTCTGGACTTCACGCTGGCGTTGGAGTTCCTCTTGCAAGGCCGCTAGCGCTTCGGCGGGATCCATGGCCTGTTCTTACTGTTAGGGCCAGATGGATGGGCAGACCCGGGAGGTGGATCCACTGGACCGAACTCCCCGAAGAGGGAACGGAGTCCGGTAGCCGGAGCACTTTAGGTAGCAGAACAGTCCGTGCACTTAGAACACAATGGAGAAGTCCCTGGGACCACGGGGTCACTGATGGTGGTCCGGGTGACGGAGCTCAGGTTCGGAAGCCGGGATGATGTTAGGCGGGGTCCGGAACCGTTGGAGCAAGATGACGGGTCACCGCAGGGAACCGGGATGGTATGGACTGTCAGGATGGTAGATAGGCAGCGTTCGGGGTTCGAGATACAGCAGGACCGGATGGCAATGCAGGCTCGGCTCTAAAAGAGAGAGAGGTAAGTATCTCACAGGAACACAAGGAGACCTGACTCCTAGCTTGGGAAACACGAAGAACAGGCCCCGCCCCCTTGGACATTAATCCCCTTTATACCCTGTACCTGTGTGCATCATTTCCTGTCAGTGGACACTGGCCCTTTAAGAAAGGGTCAGTGACCGCGCGCGCGCCCTAATGCGCATGCGCGCGGCCCGGGTGCCAGAAGCCAGGGCAGGAAGCTGAGAGGAGGAAGCAGCAGCGCCGGCCAGGGGCTGGGAAGCCGACGGGCGCCGGGAGCGGGGACCAGGGAGCCTGGGGAGCGCGGCCAAAGGAGGCTGGAGAGCGGGGAGCGTGGCAGGTGAGCCGGGGAGCGGAGCGGAGGACCCGGGGAGCGTGACAGTATCACTGCAAATGTCATTTTGACTCCCTGCTGCCACACAGTACCCTGCACCCTCTTCGTATTCCGTACTCTCTCTTCCCCATCCCCTGTGTGCAGCTGTCTGCTCTGTGGGTTGTGGCTAGAAGGACCTGTCTGGGAAGTGAGCGTGACCATTTTGGTTAGTAGGGATTACTGGCTTGGTTGGTAGGCGTGGCAAAGTTTCCCGCCATCCACTATAATCATGCAAGGGGGAGGTACCCCCCCCCTTACTTTCCCCCTACATCTGGACGTCTTACCCCCAGACTCCCTGATTCTGTTATAAACAACTCCATGACCACATGAAGTATCTTCGTGATATCAGTTATGTTGGTGGAGGCCATGGACATGATGTCAGGAAAGGTCCTTTAGCCAACTGGAATTTAGCCTCTACAGTGCGCTGTAATATCTCCCCGCGCTGTGATTTGGTGATGCAAGCTTATGAATAAGAACAAGCTGACAGCAGCGTCACCTGCGGGCGCCGCTGATCTCCTGTGCACTATATTTCTCCACTGCGCTATGTGATGAGCTGCTGTCGGCTTATGAATAGGAAAAAGCCTGCAGCAGCATCATTTGTGAGCGCCACTGATCTCCTGTGCACTGTATTCTCCCCCTGCTCTATATGATGAGCTGCTGCGGGCTTATCAAGAGCAACAAGCTGACAGCAGCATCACCTGGGGGCGCCGCTGATCTCCTGTGCTCTGTATTCTCCCCCTGCTCTATATGATGAGCTGCTGCGGGCTTATCAAGAGCAACAAGCTGACAGCAACGTCACCTGGGGGCGCCGCTGATCTCCTGTGCTCTGTATTCTCCCCCTGCTCTATGTGATGAGCTGCTGTGGGCTTATCAAGAGCAACAAGCTTACAGCAGCATCACCTGGGGGCGCCGCTGATCTCCTGTGCTCTGTATTCTCCCCCTGCTCTATATGATGAGCTGCTGCAGGCTGATCAAGAGCAACAAGCTGACAGCAGCATCACCTGGGGGCGCCGCTGATCTCCTGTGCTCTGTATTCTCCCCCTGCTCTATATGATCTATATTAATGTTTTTTTATGTGTAAAATTTGTGCAAAGCCAGAAAAATCATAGATAAATGCTAGATAGTCAGATATATGGACTGATATAGATACTAGAAACAGTAGACCGAGATAGATGACTTAGATATATAGCTATATAATATAGATAGATGGATGATATATAGATAGAGAAAGCTAGATAGCTTGTACAACTACAACAGCGGAAGTAATTACTAATTTTAGTGAAAAAATTGATGTAGTTGTCCCCCTCCCCCTAATTGGATCCAAGATCCACCCGCACCTGTTTCCCTGTTAAGTCGCTCGGCCAAAGTGCGGCAGCGTGATTTAAATGGCCACGGCGGGGACCGTGCGCTTCCTCGCCGCCATCTGCAGCCACGTGAAGTGATCACGGGGTACCGATGGTTGCTATGGTAGCGTCAGGTCATGTGATGATCCTGACACTTCCATATCATAGTTTGTCTAAGGCCGGCTTCTCACTTGCGATTTTCTCGCAGTAGTGCAATGCGAAAAATTCTCGCATTGCACTCGGACACATGTTAAACAATGAGGCAGCTCCTATCTGCTATTTTTTTCTCAGTCCAAATTGGACTGAGAAAAAAAATCGCAGCAGGCTGCTATTTGTAGAGTTTCACGCACGAGTCTCTCCATTGCAACTCTATGGGAGCGTGAAAAAAAAAAGCATGTCACATGGACCGGCACTCACACCATCCTACTGACATTCGTTTTTCTAAATACATTAATCGCATGTTTCTCAAAACACTGGAAATGAGTGAGGTCTAACAATGTCGGTCAATCATAGAGATTGACCGACATTGTGAGACCTCACTCATTTCCAGTGTTTTGAGAAACATGCGATTATTGTCAGTCGGTCTCTCCCTCTCGGTCTCTATTCTCTCTCTTGTCGGTCTGTCTCTCTCTCTGTCCATGTCGGTCTATCCCTCTCCCCCCTCTCTCATATTCACTGATCCCCAGTCACCGGCGCGGCGCTGCACCGCGTTCATACTGCTCCGGCGGCTTCTCTTTTGAAAAAGCCGGCCGCTCATTATTCAATCTCGTATTCCCTGCTTTCCCCACCCACCGGCGCCTATGATTGGTTGCAGTCAGACACGCTCCCACGATGAGTGACAGCTGTCTCACTGCAACCAATCACAGCTGCCAGTGGGTGGGTCTATATAATGCAGTAAAAAAAAAAATAAAAAAAAAAAATGGCGTGCGGTTCCCCCCAATTTTAATACCAGCCAGGGTAAAGCCACACAGCTGCAGGCTGGTATTCTCAGGATGGGGAGCCCCACGTTATGGGGAGCCCCCCACCCTAACAATATCAGCCAGCAGCCGCCCGGAATAGCCGCATCCATTAGATGCGACTGTCCCGGGACTGTACCCGGCCATCCCGAATTACCTTGTGCGGTGGCAATCGAGGTAATAAGGAGTTAATGGCAGCAGCCCATAGCTGCCACTAAGTCCTTGATTAATCATGGCAGGCGTCTCCCCGAGATACCTTCCATGATTAACCTGTAAGATTAAGAAAATTAAGACATACACCCAAAAATCCTTTATTTGAAATAAAAAACCCTCTTTTACCACTTTATTCAAGACCCCAAATACCCTTCCATGTCCGACGTAATCCACAGAGGTCCCTCGACGCTGTCAGCTCTGCTACATCGGAAGCTGACAGAGAGCGGTCACAGACCACGACCGCTCTCTGTGAGCTACCCGCAGCGACTGAAGTGAGTCGCGCTATCAGCGATAACGTCACTCAGGTTACCCGCAGCCACAGATCTCAGCGGGAGGACTTCTGCTGTGGCCACGGGAAACCTCAGTGACGGGGCGGCTCACTGTGGTCACTCAGGGGATTTGCGGTCACCGGTGAGACCTTCACCGGTGACCGAAAATCAGGCCATGTCACACAGACAGAGCCGTGGGATGACAATGAAGTCAGGTGACGTTCATCCGACTTCATTCTGATCGTGCAGCTCTGTCTGTGTCTGCTGTCATCGGCTATTCAGCTCTGCTACATTGCTCTGTCTGTGGCTGCTGTCAGCGGCCAAGAAGCAGAGCTGAATGGCAGATGACAGCTGCTGAGTGAAAAAATAAAAGGATCATACATGGATCACACACGCATTACACACGCTCTGCTAGCCTGGAAACAAAAAAAAGCATTGCACTTGCATTGCACACTGACCTAACGTGCACTAAAATCGGCCGAGTTTTTTTCATGAAAGTCGGACCGATTTTACACGCATAAGTGTGTTTCCAGCCTAAGAACCGCGTAAGCTGTGGCTATTAAGGGAACAGTGACCTTTTATGATCAGAGCTGTACAGCTCTCATCAGAAAAAATGCAGCAGCAATCAGACTGCTGATCCCTATACTAGAGGGACTAGTAACAAAAAAAAAGTTTTAAAAAATAAAAATCTAATCTATTAAGTTATTTTTTTACAGGTTTTTTTCTTCTTTAAAGCGGGCTTTACATGCAATGACATCGCTAACGAGATGTCGTTGGGGGTCACGGAATTCGTGACGCATATCCGACTTCGTTAGCGACGTCGTTGCGCGTGAAACGATCAAAATTACTTACCTGATCGTTGACACTTCGTTCCTTTCCCGAATATCGTTGCTGTTGCAGGACGCAGGTTGTTCTTCGTTCCTGCGGCAGCACACGTCGCTATGTGTGACACCGCAGGAACGAGGAACATCACCGTACCTGCAGCCGCCCGCAATGAGGAAGGAAGGAGGTGGGCGGGATGTTCAGCCCGCTCATCTCCGCCCCTCTGCTTCTATTGGGCGGCCGCTTAGTGACGCCGAACGAACCACCCCCTTAGAAAGGAGGTGGTTCGCCGGCCACAGTGACATCGCTAGGCAGGTAAGTATGTGTGACGGGTCCTAACGATGTTGTGCGCCACGGGCAGCAATTTGCCCGTGACGCACAACCGATGGGGGCGGGTGCTTTCACCAGCGACATCGCTAGTGATGTCGTTGTGTCTAAAGCCCGCTTAAGTTTAAATAATAGTTTTGAATGACACCATTCATTTTACTCTATAGTTTATTGGAAAGTGGTGAAAAAAATCCACATGTGGAGAAATTGTGAAATTCCACAATGGTGTGGTTTTTGGTTTTTTTTATTCACCATGTTCACTATATGGCAAAACTTACATGTCTGTATAATGCCTCAGGTACGAGTTCATAGATACCAAACATGTATACTTCTTTTATGTAAGGGGTGAAAAATTCAGAAGTTTTGGGTAGATGCGCTGTATTTATTGCTTGTTATTGCATTTTAAGGCAATGTTACGGCAACCAAAAAAAACACGTAATTTTGTCGTTTGGAATTTCTTTTCTTGCTACGCCGTGTACCAATCAAATAAATTGATTTTATATGTTGATAGATCAGGCATTTCTGAAAGCGGCGATACTAAATATGTGTGTCATTTTTTAACTGTTTTATTTTCAATGAGGGCGGTGATTTGAACTTTAGTTTTTGGGGGGGGGTTTTTTTCATTTTTTTTTTATTGATTTTTGATAGTCTGATCCACCCGCTCCTTTTAGCTGCTTATATCTGCTTATCAGATCAGCAGACAAGTGCAGGGATTACCGCGGGCTCCCACATAGGGCTGACACGGCCAAGGACGAACCAGTGCATCCTTGGTCTCGAAGGGACTGCCTGAAATCTGGAAGCCATGGACGTCTCCAAACGCTGGGTGTACTCCTTGGTGATGCTTTGCTTCCCTTTCCTCAATTGAACATTGCCAGTTATCTTTCTGCCTTAACCTCTTAATGACAGAGCCAATTTTGCAATTTTCAAACTGAATTTTTACGCTTTTAAACCGGAGATTTACATCACACAAAATAGTTAATAAATAACATTTCCCACCTGTCTACTTTACATCAGCCCCATTTTTGAAATTTTTTTTTTTTGTTAGGAAGCTAGAAGGGTTAAACAAACGTTTATCAGCAATTTCTCATTTTTACAACAAAATTTACAAAACTATTTTACTATCACATACATTTCACATTTGAAGTGACAATGAAGAGGCCTAGGTGACAGAAAATACCCAACGGTGTTTAATGTCACATTAAGGCTATGTACGCACGTTGCGTAATTTCATGCATTTACACTGTGTTTAGCACTGCAGCGTAAATGCATGTGTCCTGCGTCCCCAGCACAATCTATGAAGATTGTGCAAAATCCATCCGCACGTTGTGTTTGAGAGCGCAGCGATTTGCATGCTGAAATTTTGATCTTAATCGCTGCGCTCAAAAAAGCAACTGTCACTTATTTGGTGCGCTTTGGATGCTGCTCTTACTCTGTCTATGGCCTCTTTCACACGTACGTGCCTCCGGTACGTGTTTGGCAGTTTTTTCACGTACCGGAGACACGTACACACGTAGACCTAGGTATTCCTATGGTTCTGGACACACGTAAGTATTTGCGCACGGAACGTGTGTCCGTTTCGTACTTACGTGTTTCTCACGCTGACATGTCCGTTTTCTCTCCGGCATCACGGGTGTCACACAGAATGCAAACGTGTCACACGTAATGCAAATGGACCACACGGATGTGTTCTGTGTGACACGCACCGGAGAAAAGACATGTGTGTGAGAAAAAAACAAAACTTTACTCACCTTCTCCAGCCCTGCAGTCTCTGCCGCTGCTGTCACTTGCTGCCGACCGCCGCTCATTATGCTAATTGAATATTCACTTCACTGCGGCCAGAAGCTGCAGAAGCGGGGAGTCGGCAGGACCGGAGACCGAAGATCAGCACCACGGACAGCGATGCCAGGGACAGGTGAGCAGAAAGTTCCGGTTCTTCGTGTGTTATCACGTATAACACACGGAGAACACACGTAGTGCCATAAACACGGCTCACGGAGGGCAAAACGCACCTCTGACACGTCCGTGAAAAACGTGCGTGGTTTTTCACGAACGTGTATAAGAGGCCTATGGGAGAGGCAGCATCCACAGCGCATGAAATCGGCATCTATTCTGCAGACACACTGCATCCATTATGCAGTGTTTCTGCAGCGATTTGAAGTGCACATGGGCTGCCAGATCACTGCAGAATTTTCAGCATGGACACTACGCAACGTGCGCACATAGCCTAAAGGCCGCTTTACACGCTGCGACATTGCTAGCATCGGCCCGCCCCCGTCGGTGGCACGATATGTGGTGATCGCTGCTGTAGCGAACATTATCGCTACGGTAGCGTCACACGCACATACATGTGCAGCGACGTCGCTGTGACTGGCGAACCGCCTCCTTTCTAAGGGGGCGGTTCGTTCAGCGTCACAGCAGCGTCACTGAACTGCCGTCCAATAGAAAAAGAGGGGAGGAGACGAGCGGCTGGAACATGCTGCCAACCTCCTTCCTTCCTCCTTTTCCGGTGGACGCAGGTAAGGAGATGTTTGTCATTCCAGCGGCGTCACACATAGCGATGTGTGCTGCCGCAGGAACGACAAACATCGTACCTGCAGCAGCAACGATAAATTGGGAAGAGGGGGCGATGTCACCGATGAGCGATTTTGAACGTTTTTGCGACGATTCAAAATCACTCATAGGTGTCACACACAACGACATCGCTAAAGCGGCCGGATGTGCGTCACAAATTCCGTGACCCCCAACGAGATCGCTTTAGCGATCTCGTAGCGTGTAAAGCCACCTTTAGAACGTTTAAACCTTCTAACATGTCACAAAAGGGGATGTCAGGAATGAAGCTGATGCAAAGTAGATATCTAGTGAATACTAACTAATTTTTTTTTTTTCCATGTTATTCTTCAGGAGCCATACGAACGTCAACACTCCTAATTCTATAAGACGCAGCCAAAGACTAAGCATGAAAGAAAAATTATATTATAATTATGACCAAATCTACCTTTATGAATCTGAGAGGCTTCGAGGAGGTATATTGTATATGTTTGTATGTACCTATTATAATTTGTTATATGTGTAATATGCGTTCTAACTCTAGATGGTCTTGTACTTTTGGCCATCATTTTGAGTTTGAAGGGGAATTTGTAATCCCACTTTAGTATATGTCTGTATGAGTGATAAGTTACCAGACATTTTACCTTGATCAAATGTATAGGGGCAGGGCTGCTTTTAAAGAATATATTAAATTGTACCTTTTAGTATTGTTTTCTCTTAAAGGGAACCTGTCAGGTGCAATATGCACCCAGAACGACGAGCAGTTCTGGGTGTGTATTTTTAATCCCTGCCTAATTTTCCCTGTATCTAGTAGCATACATAAAGAGATCTTTATAAAACATTTCTAAAGATCTTTTATGATATGCTAATGAGCGCAGGGACAAGTCGCAAGGGTATTCGTTCCTGCGCTCATTACGCCCTCTTAGCACGCCCTTGTTGGCGTACATACAAGCTAACATGCTATTCAGTGCCCATGGCCCAACGTCATCATTGACAGTGATACTTGTATCATTGTCCATTGCACCGCCTCAGACACCGGGCTTTAGGCCTGAAACACACATCCGTGAAACACGTGCGTGTTTGGTCCGTTTCCGTGTATACTGGAGACACGGCCAAACGTGCACCAATGTTACTATATCTCTGCGGTTACAATTGCGTTTTTGGTTATGTCCGTGAGTCCGTCTCCGTGATGCGTTTTTTGGTCCGTGTCTCACGCCAGCATGTCCGTTTTATTCACGCAACACGCAGCACGGACCCAATGAAAGTCAATGGGTCTGTGCGCACGTCCGAGTGACACGGACGCATCTCTGTTTGTTCCCTGTATGTTTTGTGCTTTTTTCATGTGATGTCAGTCTTTTTTCTTTTTATGTTTCGTTCTCTCCCTCAGTCCGTCGGTCGGTCTCTATGTCTGTCTGTCCCTCTAGCTGTCTGGCGGTTAGTTCCCCCCTCTCTCATACTTACCATTCCCCGATCTCCGGCGCGGCGCTGCACGGCTGTTATAAAAACTCCGGCGGCTTTTCCTCTTTTGAAAAAGCCGGCCGCCCATTAATCAATCTCGTATTCCCTGCTTTACCCGCCCACCGGCGGCTGTGATTGGTTGCAGTGAGACACGCCCACCACGCTGAGTGACAGCTGTCTCACTGCACCCAATCACAGCAGCTGGTGGGCGTGTCTATACTGTGCAGTAAAATAAATAAATAAATAATTAAAAAAAATGGCGTGCGGTCCCCCCCATTTTAATACCAGCCAGATAAAGCCATACGGCTGAAGGCTGGTATTCTCAGGATGGGGAGCTCCACGTTATGGGGGGCCCCTCACCCTAACAATATCAGTCAGCAGCCGCCCAGAATTGCCGCATACATTATATGCGACAGTTCTGGGACTGTACCCGGCTCTTCCCGATTTACCCTGGTGCGTTGGCAAATCGGGGTAATAAGGAGTTATTGGCAGCCCATAGCTGCCAATAAGTCCTAGATTAATCATGTCAGGCGTCTATGAGACACCTTCCATGATTAATCTGTAAGTTACAGTAAAAAAACACACACACCTGAAAAAATCCTGAAAAAGCAGGGAATACGAGATTGATTAATGGGCGGCCGGCTTTTTCAAATTAGAAAAAGCCGCCGGAACAGTGTGAACGCCGTGCAGCGCCGGTGATCGGGGAACGGTGAGTATGAGATAGGGGGGGACACTTCAGTCACTCGGGGGATTAGTGGTCACCGGTGAATCCTTCACAGGTGACCGCTAATCAGTACACGGCACAAAGACAGAGCCGCGGCATGAGAATGAAGTCGGGTGAAGTTCACCCGAGTTCATTCTCATCCCGCTACTCTGTCTTCCGACATGTAGTAACGACATTTTGCATCACACACGTACATTTCACACGGACAACACACACACACATGTCAGTTATTTCACTCACGCACACACGGACATTCCACACGCACATACGGCTAGCATACGGGATACACACGCAGGCCACACATACCATAAAAACGGACCTAAAAAACGGAAAACGGACCCGAAAAACGGCCCGTTTTACACGGACATGGTTTTCACGGATGTGTGGCGGAGGCCTTAGGGTCAGTGTGCATGGATCAGAAGTCACAGCACTTCCGATCATGTGCACTAGACCTCTCTGAAGCCAAGACAAAAACACCCGGCTTTATAGAGCGCATGACCAGAAGTGCGGGGCATTCTGATCCATGCGCACTAACCCCAAGCCAGCGTTCTGAGGCGGTGCAACGGACAGAGGTACGGACGTCACTGCCCATGATGGCCATGGGCATGGAATAGCATGTTTGCATGCCCCTATGGGTGTGATAACATGCTAGGAGCGCGGAATTCGTGCAGGAATGGACGCCCTTGCGACTAGTCCCTGCGCTCATTAGCATATCATGAAGGATCTTTAAAAATACAAAAAGAGATTTTAAGAAAAAGTATGTTATTAGATAAAGGGACTTTTAGGCAAGGATTAGCAACTATGCACCCAGAACTGCTTACCTGACAGACTCCCTTTAACCCCTTCACGACTGCGTGACATGATAGTATGTCCTATGTCAACGTGACTTAATAACCAAGGGATGTACCGTTACGTCCTAACCATTGTGAGGGCACAGGGAGCTGTGCTCCCACGAACGTGGCCAGTGGCTCGGCTTACCTGACAGCCGACCCAATGCCCCCACAGCCAGAGATGGTGCCTGTGCCGTCCCTGGCTGTTGAACTCCCTAATTGCTGCAATCAGTACCAATCGCAACACATAGAGGTTTAGTAGAGGTATTGCTCTTCCCGCTAATCGGGACCCCCATGATGCAATCACTAGAGCCTGATCATTGTCATGGTGACAAGGTCGTCATCATGACTTCCAGGTTACCTGACTACTGGGAGCCTACAGAGAGCCTGTGTGACCATGCCTGCAGCATGATCACACACTCTCAGTGCAGTGCTGACAGCTGAGATGTCCTGGCAGTGATCAAGAACTGCAGAACATTGCAGCTGTGATCAGAGCACTGTGAGGTGCTGCCCTGTAAAGGGACTAAGTGGAAAAGGTAAAGTGAGAATATTAAAAAAAAAATCAGAAAATAAAGAGCTAAAAAAAATCCAATATATATGTAAAAAAAAATAAACAAATAAAAGTACACATATTTAGTATTGCCACATTCGTAAAAACCCGAGCTATAAAACGGTCACGCTAGTTAACCCCTTAAGTGTACACGGTAAAATAAAAAGTACCAAAATATGTCTTTTCAACATACAGCTGACAAAAAAGTGGAATAAAAACGCAATCAAAAAGTCAGCTGTATATATAAATGGTACCTCTGAAAACGTCATTTTGTCTAGCAAAAAACAAGCCACCATACAGCTCAGTCAGCTAAAAAATAAAAAAGTTATAGCTCTCGAATGCAACAATATAATTTTTTTTTTTCCTATAATATTGTTTTTATGATGTAAAAGCGCAAAACAAAAAGAAGCTGTATAAATATGGTATCTCTGTAATCGAACCGATCTGTAGTATAAAACTATCTGATCAATTTTACAGCATGGTGAATGGCGTAAAAAGAAAACTATTCCTTACTTGCTGTTTCTTTTTGAGTCTGCCTCACAGATTGTGGAATAGAAAGCAATCAAATATTTTCTTTGTCGCTCCTTATTGGGAGACCCAGACAATTGGGTGTATAGGCTATGCCTCCGGAGGCCGCACAAAGTATTACACTAAAAGTGTAAAGCCCCTCCCCTTCTGCCTATACACCTCCCGTGCTTCCACGGGCTCCTCAGTTTTTTGCTTTGTGCGAAGGAGGCAGACATGCACGCATAGCTCCACAGCTTAGTCAGCAGCAGCTGCTGACTATGTCGGATGGAAGAAAAGAGGGCCCATAACAGGGCCCCCAGCATGCTCCCTTCTCACCCCACTCTTGTCGGCGGTGTTTGTTAAGGTTGAGGTATCCATTGCGGGTACGGAGGCTGGAGCCCACATGCTGTTTTCCTTCCCCATCCCCCTTAGGGCTCTGGGCGAAGTGGGATCCTTTCGGTCTCCAGGCACAGGAGACCGTGCTCCATCCACAGCTCCTGAGGACCCTGCTGGATAGGAGCCGAGTATCGTTCAGGGACATGGCCCTGCTACTTTGAGGTACTCTGTGTCCCCGTGGGGACCGCGCACAGCAACACTCCAGCATTGCTGGGTGTGCTAGTGCACCGGGGACCGCAGCGCTGACTGCGTTTTGTGCCATTACACACTGCAGAGCCGCTGAGTGGGTTAGTGTATGGGGACTGCCGCGCTGACCGCCGCCGCCATTGTTTTCACTGCGGAGAGGCTGGGACTGTTAGTGCGCCGGGGACTTCCGCGCTGACCGCGCTTATACGGCGGCCGCGCTTATAACTCGAGTCCCCGGCTTTTGCGGCCTTGTCTCTTTTCTTCCCGCCCCCAGCCCTGCCAGTCAGGTGCAGGGCGGGACGCTGTACAGGACGGCAGCACTGAGGGCTGGAGCATGCTTTGCATACTCCACCCCCCTCACTGTGCACAGTGGGGCACCAGTTCCCGCACTTTCTGGGTCACGCCCACGGCTCCCTCCTCTCCTCAGGACGCCGGCAGCCATTTCTGTCAGCTCCCCTAACGCTGCAGAGGGGAGACAAGCTCTGGGGGACCCAGGCAGGGATGCTGGTGGCCACACAACCGCTTTAAGCGGGAGGTAATCAGCTCCTGAGCTGGCCCCACTTGTGCAGAAGTGTAATTATAGATTATATGTTTATAGGCTATACTTTACACTGTATGGTGCACGGTGGATTTCTGGCTATATACCCTATTGTGTTGCTCAGGGGAGACAACAGCATGGCACCCACAAGATGCAGGGGTGCCAAAACACAGGCTTAATATGCTGCCTGCGCCGCATGTATGACCTCGCTACCGGCAGGTTCCACTGACCCTCATTATGTGCACTGCTCGGCCCCTGTGGCACTTGCTCAGCCAGAGCCTCTGCTAAGGGGGGCCCAGGGGGAATCACCAGCTAACACTGTCCAGGTGACAGGGACGGAGTTTGCAGTTTTTACTGACAGACTTCTGAGACTATAGCTAAGATTCTAGAAGCTTTGCAGTCCAGACCGGTATCTCAGACCATGGGCACTGTGGAATCATTGCCCCCTGGTCCCCCTCAGTTGGAACAACAATGTTCTCCCGGGGTGTTTCATAGATCCCAGGGTGAGGTCTCTGACATGGAACGCAGACTCCTGATGGGGACGCCATAGTGAATAATCTTATTGCGTCCATCAATCAAATGTTGGATATTTCTCCCTCAGCTCCTCCAGTAGAGGAATCAGCTTCTCAGCAGGAGAAATTCCGTTTTAGGTTTCCTAAGCGTACAACGAGTATGTTTATGGACCACTCTGACTTCAGAGAGGCAGTCCAGAAACACCGAGCTTGTCCAGATAAGCGTTTTTCCAAGCGCCTTAATAGATACACGTTACCCCTTCCCCCCTGACGTGGTCAAGGGCTGGACTCAGTGTCCCAAGGTGGATCCTCCAATCTCCAGACTGGCGGCTAGATCCATAGTTGCAGTGGAAGATGGAGCTTCACTCAACGATGCCACTGACAGACAGATGGAGCTCTGGTTGAAATCCATCTATGAAGCTATCGGCGCGTCTTTTGCTCCAGCATTCGCAGCCGTATGGGCACTCCAAGCTATCTCAGCTGGTCAGGCGCAAATTGACGCACTCACATGTACTTCTGCGCCGCAGGTGGCGTCCATAACCTCTCAAACGTCGGCATTTGCGTCCTACGCTATTAATGCTGTCCTGGACTCTGCGAGCCGTACGGCGGTTGCAGCCGCCAATTCGGTGGCAATACGCATACGGGAATGGAAGGCAGATTCGGCTTCCAAAAAGTGCTTAACGGGTTTGCCATTTTCTGGCGACCGTTTGTTTGGTGAGAGATTGGATGTAATCATCAAACAATCCAAGGGAAAGGAAACATCCTTACCCCAGGCCAAACCGAAAACACCCCAACAGATGAGAGGACAGTCGAGGTTTCGGTCCTTTCGAGGGGCGGGCAGGTCCCAATTCTCCTCGTCCAAAAGGCCTCAGAAGGATCAGAGGAACTCCGACGCATGGCGGTCTAATTCACGCCCTAAAAAGACCGCCGGAGGTGCCGCTTCCAAGGCGGCTTCCTCATGAAGGATGGAGTTCAGCTCTCGTCCTCCGACTCGATTCTTCAGAACATCGCCGCCTCCTGAGCGAGCCGAGGCTCTTCTGCAGGCGGTGGGCATTCTGAAAGCAGAAGGAGTGGTGGTCCCGGTTCCTCTTCAGCAACAGGGTCACGGTTCTACTCCAACCTGTTTGTGGTTCCAAAGAAGGACGGGTCCTTCCGTCCTGTTTTGGACCTAAAACTGCTCAACAAACACGTAATGACCAGGCGGTTCCGGATGGAATCCCTCCGCTCCGTCATCGCCTCAATGTCCCAAGTAGATTTCCTCGCATCGATCGATATCAAGGATGCTTATCTCCACGTACCAATTGCTCCAGAGCATCAGCACTTCCTGCGCTTCGCCATAGGAGATGAACACCTTCAGTTCGCGGCACTGCCGTTCGGCCTGGCGACAGCCCCAAGGGTTTTCACCAAGGTCATGGCTACAGTAGTTGCGGTCCTCCACTCTCAGGGTCACTCGGTGATACCTTACTTAGACGATCTGCTGGTCAAGGCACCCTCTCAAGAGGCATGCCAACACAACCTCAACGTTACTTTGGACACTCTCCAGAGTTTCGGGTGGATCATCAATTTTCCAAAGTCAAATCTGACACCGGTCCAATCGCTGACATATCTTGGCATGGAGTTTCATACTCTTCCAGCGATAGTGAAGCTTCCGCTGGACAAACAGCGTTCACTACAGACAGGGGTGCAATCTCTCCTTCAAGGTCGGTCACACCCCTTGAGGCGCCTCATGCACTTCCTGGGGAAGATGGTGGCAGCAATGGAGGCAGTCCCTTTCGCGCAGTTTCACCTGCGTCCTCTTCATTGGGACATCCTATGCAAATGGGACAGGATGCCGACGTCCCTAGACAGGAACGTCTCCCTCTCTCAGGCAACCAAAGCTTCCCTTCGGTGGTGGCTTCTTCCCACCTCATTATCGAGGGGGAAATCCTTCCTACCCCCATCCTGGGCGGTGGTCACGACGGACGCGAGTCTGTCAGGGTGGGGAGCAGTCTTTCTCCACCACAGGGCTCAGGGTACGTGGACTCAGCAAGAGTCCTCACTTCAGATCAATGTTCTGGAGATCAGGGCAGTGTATCTTGCCCTGAAAGCGTTCCAGCAGTGGCTGGAAAGCAAGCAGATTCGAATTCAGTCGGACAACTCCACAGCGGTGGCTTACATCAACCACCAAGGTGGAACACGCAGTCGGCAAGCCTTCCAGGAAGTCCGGCGGATTTTGATGTGGGTGGAAGTTACGGCCTACACCATCTCCGCAGTTCACATCCCGGGCGTGGAAAACTGGGAAGCAGACTTTCTCAGTCGCCAGGGCATGGACGCAGGGAAATGGTCCCTTCACCCGGACGTGTTTCAGGAGATCTGTTGCCGCCGGGGGGTGCCGGACGTCGACCTAATGGTGTCACGGCACAACAACAAGGTCCCAACATTCATGGCTCGATCTCAAGATCACAGAGCTCTGGCGGCAGACGCCTTAGTTCAGGATTGGTCGCAGTTTCAGCTTCCTTATGTGTTTCCCCCTCTGGCACTGTTGCCCAGAGTGTTACGCAAGATCAGGGCCGACTGCCGCCGCACCATCCTCGTCGCTCCAGACTGGCCGAGGAGGTCGTGGTACCCGGATCTGTGGCATCTCACGGTCGGCCAACCGTGGGCACTGCCAGACCGACCAGACTTGCTGTCTCAAGGGCCGTTTTTCCATTTGAATTCTGTGGCCCTCAACCTGACTGTGTGGCCATTGAGTCCTGAATCCTAGCGTCTTCAGGATTGTCTCAAGAGGTCATTGCCACAATGAGACAGGCTAGGAAACCAACGTCCGCCAAGATCTACCACAGGACGTGGAAAATATTCCTGTCGTGGTGCTCTGCTCAGGGTTTTTCTCCCTGGCCATTTGCCTTGCCCACTTTTCTGTCCTTTCTTCAATCCAGATTGGAAAAGGGTTTGTCGCTAGGCTCTCTTAAGGGACAAGTCTCTGCGCTCTCTGTGTTTTTTCAGAAACGCCTGGCCAGACTCCCACAGGTACGCACGTTCCTGCAGGGGGTTTGTCACATCGTCCCTCCTTACAAACGTCCGTTGGAACCCTGGGATCTGAACAGGGTGCTGATGTTTCTTCAGAAACCACCGTTCGAGCCAATGAGGGATATTTCTCTCGCACGCCTTTCGCAGAAAGTGGTTTTCCTAGTAGCAGTCACTTCGGAGAGTGTCTGAGCTAGCAGCATTGTCATGCAAAGCCCCTTTCCCGGGTTTCACCAGGACAAGGTGGTTCTGCGTCCGGTTCCAGAATTTCTCCCTAAGGTGGTATCCCCTTTTCATCTCAATCAGGATATCTCCTTACCCTCTTTTTGCCCTCATCCAATTCACCAATGTGAAAAGGATTTGCACTTGTTAGATCTGGGGAGAGCACTCAGACTCTACATTTCTCGTACGGCGCTCCTGCGCCGCTCGGATGCACTCTTGTCCTTGTCGCTGGCCAGCGTAAAGGGTCACAGGTTTCCAGATCAACCCTGGCTTGGTGGATCAAAGAACCAATTCTCGAAGCTTACCGTTCTGCTGGGCTTCCGGTCCCCTTAGGGCTGAAGGCCCATTCTACCAGAGCCGTGAGTACGTCCTGGGCTTTGAGGCACCAGGCTACGGCTCAGCAGGTGTGTCAGGCGGCTACCTGGTCGAGCCTGCACACTTTCACGAAACACTATCAGGTGCATACCTATGCTTCGGCGGATGCCAGCCTAGGTAGGCGAGTCCTTCAGGCGGCGGTTGCCCACCGGTAGGACGGAGCCGTTTACGGCTCTATTCTGAGGTATTATTTTACCCACCCAGGGACTGCTTTTGGACGTCCCAATTGTCTGGGTCTCCCAATAAGGAGCGACAAAGAAGAAGGGAATTTTGTTTACTTACCGTAAATTCCTTTTCTTCTAGCTCCAATTGGGAGACCCAGCACCCGCCCCTGTTTTTTGTGTACACATGTTGTTCATGTTGAATGGTTTCAGTTCTCCGATATTCCTTCGGATTGAATTAACTTTAAACCAGTTTATAATTTTTTTCCTCCTTCTTGCTTTTGCACCAAAACTGAGGAGCCCGTGGAAGCACGGGAGGTGTATAGGCAGAAGGGGAGGGGCTTTACACTTTTAGTGTAATACTTTGTGCGGCCTCCGGAGGCATAGCCTATACACCCAATTGTCTGGGTCTCCCAATTGGAGCTAGAAGAAAAGGAATTTACGGTAAGTAAACAAAATTCCCTTCATGTGACTGAAAATGGTACCAATAAAAACTTCAACTCATGCCGCAAAAAACAAGCCCTCACATGGCAGAAGAGTGACAAAAACTATAGCCTTCAAAATCCAGTGATGCAAAAAAAATGATGTAAAAAGTGTTTTTAGTGTGTTTAGTCGCCAAATCTAAAAAAAAATATAAACCTGGTATTGCTGTAATTGTACTGACCAGTGGAATAAAGCTGCCTAATCACCTATACCTAATTCTTCAACTGCTGTTGATTTTTTCATTCTGCCTCTAAAAGATCGCAGTATAGCGGGGCTCATATTTATCATGCACTTGACGCTGAGCATTTGCATTGGGATTACATGTAAGGATGCGTGCCCACAATCAGGAATAGCAGCATATTGGAGGCAGCGTCTTTTAGCTGGGTCCAAACCGTAGCATTTTGCGGTAGAAGCACAGTGGATTGATAGTAATCCTAGGCCCACTTCACTTTTTTTCTCCTCAGAGTAAACTGACATGCAGCGCGGCTTTCCTAAATGCAGCCTGTCAATTTATGCTGCAGAGACGCAAGTGTCTTCAGCTGGGAAAACCGAGTGTGCTGCCTCATTAGTGATTTGAAGCGTCACGGGTTTCACCTGAATCACGGATTTTGGAGATGTATATGGAAACCCCGATGTAAGTGCTCAGCGTGGAGCACAAGATAACTGTGAACTCATCCAAAATGTTCTGTACCAACATTTTCACCAAATGGCATTCAACTCAACCTACAAAAACACAAGTCCCCACTCAGGTCCATCATCAGCTAACGGAAATATAGCAGGCTTCCACGTTACTGGTAGCACAAAAGCCCTCAAAAAAATCTGCGCTCTCAATTCAAAGGCACCCTCTCTTCTGAGCTCCACAATGTGTCTAAACTACAGTAGCGTCCACATGTTTGGCATTATTGGAGTGATGAGAGCCCACTTAAGTGTACGGGGGCAGGTTTATAGAAGCACGAGCTGAGCATAATGTACGGGCACTACAATAACTGTAACGTCCTGGAGGTGGATTCACGGGACTGTGCACGGGACTCCCCCAGAGAGGCAACCCGAAGCTAAGCCCTATACAGGGTCTGTCCGATCACCCCACCAGAGGGCCTAGATGTACAGTAGCCGGAACACTGGAGGTACAGAGTATGAGTCTGAGTATGATTTTGAGTATGAGTATGAGTCCTTCAGAAGTCTGCACAGGAGATGTCTATAGTCCAAAGGGCACCGTAGGTAGGACGGATGACTGGAACCGGGTTCAGGTGCCGAGTAGGAACAGCAGACGGGATCCGGATCCAGCGTGATGTGCAGGCTGAAGTCACCAGGTGGAACCGGGGACCGGTGACTGGATCAGGCTGACGGATGATGGCGGGATCCACAGCAGACAGTCACCGTGACACTTCCTGGGGAACCGGCAATCTGGACAAGGTCAGGGCGGCAGACGGGCTGTGCGGAAGAGACATTGTTACTCATGAGACAAAGCACAGAGGGACCTGAACACCTAGCTATGGAAACATTTTGAACAGGCACCCCCGGAGGGGGAGTGAGAGGGGCCGCCGTGGGCAGGAGGACCAGAGACCGGAGCCTGACAGTACCCCCTCCCTCACGCCCCCCTCCCCGCAACCGGGACAAGAAGTCGCGTAGCAGAGGAGCAGCAATGTTCTCCCGGGGTTCCCAGGACCGGTCTTCGGGACCGTAGCCCTCCCAATCAACAAGGAAGAACTGCTTACCCCGCACTCTCATCATGGCCACTATGTCTCTTACCGCATACACATAGTCGACAGCAATAGGAGGAGGAGTGACCGAGGATGACTGGCTTGAGCAAGGATACATGGAAGGAGTTAGGGATCCGCATTGTGGCAGGGAGCTGCAGTTTGTAGGAGACCTCGTCGATCCTTTTGACGACCTTGAAAAGGACCAATGTACCGCGGACACAACTTGTAAGATGGAATCTTCAACCGGACGTATTTGGAGGCAAGCCACACCAAATCCCCAGGAGAGAAGCAAGGAGGGTCAAGGCGTCTCTTGTCCGCATGTTTCTTCATCTGGGCAGAAGCACGTTCAAGGGAGGTTTTGACAGAACTCCAGATATTAGAGAAGTCCCTGGACAGGGCATCTGCAGCGGGAACATCAGAAGTGGAGGATACTGGTAATGGGATGGAAGGCTTAAGACCGTAGACAACATAGATGGGAGAGCTGGAGGAGGAGGATACACTGACGTGAGGATTATGGGAGAACTCAGCCCAAGGGAGTAGCGTGGACCAGTCGTCATGATGGATGTTGACGTAGTGTCGAAGAAAGGAAGTCAGGACCTGGTTGACACGTTCGACTTGGCCATTAGACTGGGGATGGTAAGTTGAGAAAAAGTCCAGAGACACACTCCCAGATGTTTACAGAGCGCTCTCCAGAAGCGCAAGGTGAACTGAGTTCCCCAGTCTTTATTCTATATGCAAGGGAAAGCCGTGCAGCTGGAAGATATGCTGAATGAAGGCATCGGCGAGCTCCGGAGCAAAGGGTAGGTCGACCACGGGGACGAAGTGAGCCATCTTGGAGAATCGGTCCACCACGACCCAAGTGACCATATATCCGGAAGACAACGGCAAGTCTGTGATAAAATCCATGGCAATGTGTTGCCATGGAACAGAGGGAATCGGTAGAGGCAGGCGACGGCAATAGGGCAGGTGTTTCGGCATCTTGTTTCGGGCACAGGATGGACAAGCGGAGACAAAGGAGACGACATCCTTACGGAGAGACGGCCACCAATAGTGACGGACGATAGCGCTCCACGTTTTCTTCTGACCGGTGTGTCCGGCCACTTTAGAAGAATGACCCCATTGAAGGAGTCTGTCGGTCTCCATGACGAAGGTCTTCCCAGGGGGTGTATCTGTGCCAGGGTGACGGGAGCCACCGGGATGACCTTACTGGGACAGATGATGGACTGGTTCGTCTTTTCCTCTTGCTCTACCGGAACGAAGGACCGGGACAAGGCATCAGCCCGCACGTTTTTGTCCGCGGGCCGGTAATGTAGTTGGAAGTCAAACTGGACAAAGAACAGGGACCAACGGGCTTGTCGCGGGTTCAGTCTTCGAGCGGATCGCAGATACTCCAGGTTTTTATGGTCGGTGTAATTGATAACCGGCAATACCGCACCCTCCAACAGGTAACACCATTCCTCCAAAGCCAGCTTGACCGCCAGGAGCTCTCGTTCGCCAATGGTCTAGTTGCGTTCGGGTGCCGAGAAGATTTTGGAGAAGCCGCAGGTGACCAACTTCCCGGTGGACGACTTCTGCATAAGCAGGCCCCCGGCTCCTGAGGAGGCATCCACCTCCAAGGTGAATTGTCAGTTCAACTCCGGTCTGTGGAGAACGGAGAGGAGGCAAACGCCCGTTTCAGATAACAGAAAGCGTCGTCGGCCTCAGGAGACCAGTCTTTTGGGTTGGCCCCCCTTCTTGGTCAAGGCAGAGAGAGGCGCCGTCAGAGCAAAGAAGTGAGGCATAAACTGGCCATAATAATTGGCGAAGCCTAGGAAGCGTTGGATGGCTTTCAGTCCGGAGGGAGGAGGCCACTTGAGGATAGAAGACATCTTCTCGGGATCCATCTGCAAGCCTGTGTCAGAAATCACGTAGTCCAGAAAGGGAAGGGACGTCCGTTCAAACACATTTTTCGTACTTGGCGTACAGACAGTTCTCCCTAAGCCTTTGCAGAACGAGTCATACGTTTTTTCTGTGGGTCGGCAAGTCCGGGGAATAGACCAGGATTTCGTCCAGATATACGACCACACAGTCGTAGAGAAGATCCCTGAAGACGTCGTTCACCAGTTCCTGGAAGACCGCCGGGGCATTACAGAGACCAAAGGGCATCACACAGTATTCGTAGTGCCCATCACGGGTGTTGAATGCCGTTTTCCATTAGTCTCCAGCGCAAATACGGACCAGGTTGTAAGCTCCGCGATGGTCTAGCTTGGTGAGATACGGGCCCCCCGAGCCGATCGAATAGCTCCGGGACAAGAGGTAGAGGATATTTATTTTTTACTGTGATCTGGTTCAAGCCCCGGTAGTCGATGGAAGGGCGTAAGTCATCTTCTTTCTTCTTGACGAAGAAAAACCTGGCTCCTGCAGGAGACGAGGATCTCCTGATGAACCCCCTTGCCAGGTTATCTGCAATGTAATCCAACATGGCCTGGGTCTCGGCAGGGGACAAGGGATAGATCCATCCATGGGGAGGAGTAGTGCCCGGCAGCAAGTCGATGGCACAGTCGTAGGGTCGATGTGGCGGTAATACCTCTACCTCCTTGTCGAAGACGTCCACAAAAGACCAATATGCGGAAGGCAGTCCCGGAAGGCAGTCCCGGTAGGGACTCCGGTGCCGGTGACTGATGGACGGGCCGTACAGACTGTAGACAGTTCTCGTGGCAAAACGGGCCCCAACGAGTAATGTTTCCAGAGCACCAACTGACGACAGGAATCATGTACTAACTAGGATTGGCCCAGCAGGAGTGAGTGAGCCAGTTTCGGGAGGACATATAGAGCAATCTTTTCGGTATGCAGAGCGCCATTATGGAGTTCCACGGGTTTGGTAATAAACAATACTGGTTCGGATAGGGGTTTCCCGTCCATGGAGGCGATCACGAGGGGTTTGAAAAGAGGGATGACGAGTACCCGATATTTGTCCACCGTAGCCTGTTAGACGAAATTGCCCGCTGCCCCCGAATCAAGGTGTGCCTCTGCCGTGAACCGGGTCTCCTCCGTTGTCACTTCGACAGTCAGCGTAACCGGGTCTGAGAGGGTTCCGGTACCTAGGCTGGCCTCTCCTACCAACCCTAGGCTTTGGAGTTTCCCGGCTTCTCGGGACAGGAACGAAGCAGGTGTGTACCGCTTCCACAGTAGAAACACAGACCCTTGGCGAGCCACTCTGCTCGGCGTTGCTCGGCTTGTCCCAGACGATCTATTTGCATAGGTTCGGGAGTAGAGTTGCCGGATGGCACTGACTGAGAGACGGTGGAGCTCTGCGGAGTAGAGGTGTGACGTGTCGGTCGCCTCTCCTGGGATACTTCCTTGGATCGTTCCTGGAAACTGAGACCAGACCATCCAAGGTTGGAGGAACATCACGACAAGCCAATTCATCCTTGATGTGGCCGGAGAGGCCCTCCCAGAAGGCTGCTGTCAATGCTTCGTTGTTCCATCCTAACTCAGAGGCAAGCGTGCAGAACCGGATGGCGCACTGGCCAACCGAAAGGGTTCCTTGGCGTAGCCGAAGGAGCGAAGAGGCCGCCGTGGAGGTACGTCTTGGTTCATCAAAGGTGTTACGGAAGGCCTCAAGGAATCCCCGGATGTCGGTAGTCACCGGATCTTCTTTCTCCCACAAGGGATTTATTCAGGCCAATACTTCACCCTCCAGATGGGACATCAGAAAGGCCACCTTTGCTTGATCAGAGGCAAAGAGTTGTGGAAGCAACTTGAAATGCAGTGAGCATTGATTTAGGAAACCTCTACAGGTCTTTGGGGTCCCCGCCGTACCGGGGCGGAGAAGCTAGGCGGAGTCTTGAGGTTGAAGAGGAAGCCACTACGGAAGCTGCTGCCGTGTTCTGATCCGACAGGGACTTGGCTGTTGCTTGAAGATTATTCAGACGGGTGTCCACTGAAGACATGAAGGCCAGCATGTGAGATTGGGTCTCGCGTTGTCGTACCAGTTCTTGTTGTAATCCGGCCAGCTGGGACGCTTGTGCTCCTGCGGAATCCATGGCCTGTTCAATCTGTAACATCCTGGAGGTGGATTAACGGGACTGTGAACCGGACTCCCCCAGAGAGGCAACCCGGAGCTAACCTCTATACAGGGACTGTCCGATCACCCCACCAGAGGGCCTAGATGCACGGTAGCCGGAACACTGGAGGTACAGAGTATGAGTCCTTCAAAAGTCTGCACAGGAGATGTCTACAGTCCAAAGGGAGCCGTAGGTAGGACGGATAACTGGAACCGGGTTCAGGTGCCGAGTAGGAACAGCAGAAGGGATCCGGATCCAGCGAGATGTGCAGGCTGAAGTTACCAGGTGGAACCGTGGACCGGTGACGGGATCAGGCTGACGGATGATGGCGGGATCCACAGCAGACAGTCACCGTGACACTTCCTGGTGAATCGGCAATCTGGACAAGGTCAGGGCGGCAGACGGGCTGTGCGGAAGAGACAGTGTTACTCTGGAGACAAAGCACAGAGGGACCTAAACACCTAGCTATGGAAACACGTTGAACAGGCACCGCCCACCTGGAAAGGGAAATCTTATATACCATGTACCTGTATCAGTCATTTACTGTTCCCGGGACGCTGGCCCTTTAAGAAGAGGTGAGTGAGCGCACCCGCGCCCTAATGTGCATTCGCGAGGCCCGAGTGCCGGAGACCAGTGCAGGAAGCGAGGAGGAAGCTGAAGGAGATGCAGGGGAGCCAGGCAGAGAGTGCTGGGTCGCAGGGAGACGCCGGGACCGGCAGACGGAAGGCACGTAGGACGCACCGGGGGGGGAGTGAGAGGGGCCGCCGCGGGCAGGAGGACCGGAGACCGGAGCAGTGAGTGACAGTCGGCGCCGGGGAGCGTGACATGTACTGGGCACATAGGCTTATTTGCAATTTTTAATTCTGCACCGTTCTCTGTGTTTGACACCATGGTGTTTTCCAGAGACTAAATAATCACTACATCCATGGATGAATTCTCAGAGGGGTGTAATTTCCTAAATTTGGTCACTTGAGGGGGATTTCTTCTGTTCTGGCACTTAGGGGCTCTGCAAATGCAGTCCACAAACTATTCTAGGAAAATCTGTGGTCCAAATATCAAATGGTGCCCTTTCCCCTCCGAGCCCTGTGGTGCGGCCAAACAGTACTGCATGGTCAAATGGAGAATATTGCCACGTTCAGGAGAAATTGGTAACATGGGCTTTTTTTTTACCTGTTCCCCTTGTGGAAATTGGAAATCGGGGTTTAGAACAACATTTTAGTGGTAAAAATGTAATTATTTTTTGTTCACTGTCCATAATAGGATACAATTTTGTGACACCTGTAGTATCAATATGCTTGCTGCACCCCTGGATGAATTCATTAAGGAGTGCAGTTAGTAAAATAGGGTCACTTGTGGAAGGTTTCTGCTGCTCTGGCACCTCAGGGGCTCTGCCAATGGGAAATTGGCATGCCCACACCATTCCAACTAAATCTGTACGCCAATATGGCGCTCCTTCATTTCTTTGTTTTGTACTCTGCCTCAGAAGTATTTTATATGGGGTACTGGCATACTCGGGATAAATTTCACTACAAATTGTATGGTTCATTATCTCCGGTTACCCTAGTGAATTTGACAAATTTGGGATTAAAGCAACATTTTTTGAGGTTAAAAATGTATAATTTTCATTTTTGCGGCTCAACGTTATAAAATTCTGTGATACCCCCAGGTGTTGCAGCTGCTCACCAACCATCTAGATCAGGAGTGAGGAACCTTTTTACTACCAGGGGCCATTTGTGAATTTCTATCAACCTTCAGGGGCCGCACAAAATTATCTGTGGGAAAATTACCAGGCTATATTTGATCAAGCAATTGACTCACCCCTACTATGGTGGCCGAAGCTACTTCTCTTTGGTGTGGCGGTTAATTTTCGGTGATATTGATCATGCAACTTTTCTTCTCACAACTACCGTATTTTTCGGACTATAAGACGTACTGGACCATAAGACGCACCCTGGTTTTAGAGGAGGAAAATAGGAAAATAAAATTTTAAGCAAAAAATGTGGTCATGACACACTTATGGGGCGAGGATCTGCTGCTGACACTGTTATGGGGTAATGTCCTGCTCATATACTCCCCAGCCTGCTCATATACTCCCCGTACTGCTCATATACTCCCCATGCTGCTCATAATAAACCCCTATCCTGCTCATATACCCCCATCATCCTGGTGTATGGCCGCATCCTGTGGCACATAAAAAAAAAAAATAAATAAATGTTCATACTTACCTTACCTCACCTCACTCCCTGCAGCACCACTCCTCTTACCATCTATGTCAGCGGCAGCGCCGCTGAGTGAAGCCATCCCCGTTTCCCTGCAGCATCACGATCTCCTCCTGTCTGTGCCGGCGGCTGCGTGTGGACACGTGCGCACAGCGATGACGTCATCGCTGTGCGCCCCGCTAGTCTCCACGCAAGTCAGCTGACCGGAGGAGACAGGAGGAGATCGTGATGCTGCAGGGGAACGGTGAGTAATGTGTACTGATTCACTGCCCCCCGCACGGATGATGATGTTCGGGGGGCAGTGAATACAGCCACACATGATCACTCCAGGCTGCAGTTGCCAGGGGTGATCATGCGGGCAGGCTGTTTATCCCTTTCCCATCACCCCGCCCACCTGTCAGTGCCGGCTTCAGCGCTGAGAGATGATGGGCGGGAGGATGAGCGTGCATATTAAATGAGCGGGTCCACGTGGTCACGGCAGGCTGCTACGATGACCCGCTCCACCGCAGCACCCTCATTCCCCGCAGCCCTATATTCAGACCATAAGACGCACCCCCCACTTTCCCCCAACATTTGGGGGAAAAAAAGTGCGTCTTATGGTCCGAAAAATACGGTACTTTTCCAGGTTTGTCTCGACCTGGAGTGCAGTCAACTCTTTGTGATAACAAGATTGGTAAATCATATATATCACATAACAGATGCTGGGACTGCTGTATACAGTTTATACACTGTGTGCAGAATTATTAGGCGAATGAGTATTTTGATCACATGATACTTTTTATACATGTCCTACTCCAAGCTGTATAGGCTTGAGAGCCAACTGCCAATTAAGTAAATCAGGTGATGTGCATCTCTCTAATGAGGAGGGGTGTGGTGTAATGACATCAACACCTTATATAAGGTGTGCCTAATTATTCGGCCACTTCCTTTCCTTTGGCAAAATGTGTCAGAAGAGAGATTTGACGGGCTCTAAAAAGTCTAAAAATTTTGAGATGCCTTGCATAGAGATGCAGCAGTCTTGAAATTGCCAAACTTTTGAAGTGTGATCTCTGAACAATCAAGCGTTTCATGGCAAATAGCCAACAGGGTCACAAGAAGCGTGGTGGGCAAAAAAGGCGCAAAATACCTGCCCATGAATTGAGGAAAATCAAGCGTGAAGCTGCCAAGATGCCATTTGCCACCAGTTTGGCCATATTTCAAAGCTGCAACGTTACTGGAGTATCAAAAAGCACAAGTTGTGCCATACTCAGGGACATGGCCAAGGTAAGGAAGGCTGAAAAAGGACCACCTTTGAACAAGAAACATAAGATAAAACGTCAAGACTGCGCCAAGAAATATCTTAAGACTGATTTCTCAAAGGTTTTATGGACTGATGAAGTGAGAGTGTCTCTTGATGGGCCAGATGGATGGGCCAGAGGCTGGATCAGTAAAGAGCAGAGAGCTCCACTTCGACTCAGACGCCAGCAAGGTGGAGGTGGGATACTAGTATGGGCTGGTATCATCAAAGATGAACTTGTGGGACCTTTTCGGATTGAGGATGGAGTGAAGCTCAACTCTCAGACCTACTACCAGTTTCTGGAAGACAACTTCTTCAAGCAGTGGTACAGGAAGAAGTCGGTATCGTTCAAGAAAAACGTGATTTTTATGCAAGACAATGCTCCATCACATGCATCCAACTACTCCACAGCGTAGCTGGCCAGTAAAGGTCTAAAAGATGAAAAAATAATGACATGGCCCCCTTGTTCACCTGATCTAAACCCCATAGAGAACCTGTGGTCCATCATAAAATGTGAGAGCTACAGTGACGGAAAACAGTACCTCTCGGATCTGTGTCTGGGAGGCTGTGGTGGCTCCTGCGATCGTAAACAGATCAAGCAACTGATAGATTCTATGGATAGTAGGCTGTTGAGTGTCATCATAAAGAAAAGTGCACTAATTTTTGGGGGTTTTGTTTCTTCATGTCAGAAATGTTTATTTCTAAATTTTGTGGAGTTATATTGGTTTACCTGGTGAAAATAAACAAATGAGATGGGAATATATTTGGTTTTTATTAAGTTGCCTAATAATTCTGCACAGTAATAGTTACCTACAAAAACAGATATCCTCCTAAGGTAGCCAAATCTAAAAAAAATACTCCAACTTCCAAAAATATTAAGCTTATAATGATTACACTCTTATTGACTGCTGTGGATCATACTACCAGGATTCTCTGCACCACCGCTGATCTTATATATGGGACTGCGTCATAGATATACATCTATGGATAATCTTTAATTGCCTCCTGATGAACCATTCACTTGGGAAACACGTTGAGGCAGAGACATACCTCATTCATCTTAGATGGCTACTGTTTACAAACGGAATAACCTGGATACGTGACATCTGTAATATATGATCTTCGGACGAACAATGGACTGTATATTTATTATACCTATTTATGCAGCTCTACACGCTGTATAAATTGTATTGCATTGGATTCATCTTACAGTCAGAAAGTTAAGTCCTGCTCTGGGATATATGATTGTCTTTTTCCTTGTTTACGTTACAGTGCCTTTATTTTGAATTGTATCAATTTGTTAGAACAAAATATATCTTACCTTGTCCCTGACATTCAGGGTCAAGAAATTGATATCCTAACCCATTTACTGGGATAAATTGGTATTCAATATTTCAATTTGTCTTACCATAGTGTGATTACCACTTGTTGGTTTTATATTTAATAAATATTTATGGGGAAAAAAATATTTGTTATTTTGAATCATATATATTTCCCTAGACCTTGAGTGATTTGATAGTGCCCTTTGATGTGTATGCCCCCAGCATATCCAATGTGATGTATTTGCCCCATCCGTCCTGTGATATATATGCCCCCATCATCTCCAACGTGATGTATATGCCCCAGCCCTTCCTGTGATGTATATGCCCCAGCCCCTACAGTGATGTGTATACCTCCAGTCCCTCCTGTGATGTATATACCCAAGTGTCTCCTGTGATGCATATGCCCCAGCTCATCCAGTGATGTATATGCCCCCATGTATATATCACAGGAGACACTGGGGGATAACACATCACAGGAGGGGCTGGGGCTTAAACATCACAAGAGACACTGGGACACAGACATCACTGAGAGGCATATGGCTGAGGGGCACAGACAGCACTTGGGGGGACACGGACAGCACTGTTGGCACAAATATCACTGGGGAGTAGGCATCATTGGGGGGGCATGGACAGCACTGGGGGGCACGCACATCACGAGGAGGGCACGGATAGCACTGGGGCGCATGGACAGCACTAGGGAGGCACTGGAGAAAACGTATAACACTTGCGGTAAAACAGACATCACACACATCACTAGGGTGAACTGGGGGGCACGGACAGCACTTCCGGAGCACAGACATCACTAGGAGGGCACAGACAGCACAGGGGAACATGGACATCACTGTGGGGCACAAGACTGGGGGCAGCGCATAGCACTAGAAGGTAGCACAGAGCACTGGAGGGGGCACACAGCACTATGGGTGGCACACACACACAGCACTGGGGGAGAGGGCACACAGCACAGGGGGGCACACACAGCACTGGAGGAGGGGGCACACAGCACCATGGGTGGCACAGGGGTGCACATACACAGCACTGGGGGAGGGGGCACACAGTACTATGGGTTGCACAGCGTTGGAAGACATAAAGCTGCTGCTGCTTGTCTTCTGTGTTCTGTGGGATGGGAGCGCAGAACGCTAACCCCACCCTCAAAGTAAGTCCTGGGCATTCTGGCACTGGTACTCACGCGTTTAGTAGTGAACACTAGACTGGAGCCACACTTGCGTGTGACTCACGCGAGCCTCGCATATCGCATCACACGACACGGCCTGCTGCTCTCCGGCAGACAGGAGCATATCAGTTGCATAGAAATACATGCAGCTGACTTACTCCTGTCAGGGGAGTGTGCGGCAATGCCAGGTGATGCGATGTGAGTCACTCACAAGTGTGACTCCAGAATGCGCATCCTTGCAGGACGTGTATTTAAAGCGTCGACCACCGGCAAGATTCGGTAGCCGGCCCGAGCACTGCGACCCCAGGAATCTGCCTGAGGCCGCAGAAAACTTCATTGCGGGTCGCATACGGCCCGCGGGCCAAAGGTTCCCCACCCCTGATCTCCATAAATTCAGTCTAATTTCCAAAATGGTGTCACTTGTGGGGGAGCTCCATTGTTTAGGCACCTCAGGGGGCCTCCAAACATTGAAACCTTCTCAGGATCCTAATCATCCCAGGGGGAAACGCGTCGAGGCAGATAACTATGGGACAGAAGTACGGTGGTATCTCTGTAATTCTCACTTGGCCCGAAGGAATATCAAGTATACCCATGGAAGTGAATGCGGTTTATTGCATGTGATTATATTCCTATGGTCCTCTGTCTCCCTCTACCTTGTGGAGAAATTAGCTAAATTTCAGCGGCGACGGCTCAGTGGTGGAGCAGGCCGGTGCGGTGAGTGTCCCAGTCTGTCCATGGTGCTGGTTCAAGTGATGGCGCCCGGAGCGGCGCATGCGCAGATTGAGCTCTCATCCAAGGGCTCCATCTACGTACGCGCTGACTCTCGGAGCGGCATGTGCGTAGATGGAGTTCTCATCCAAGAGCTTCATCAGCGCACGTGCTGACACCCGGCGCCATCATTTGAAACCGGGACCGCGGACACAGTGGGACACCCGCCGCACAGCCACCGCAGTTCGCACAGCCGCACGCACAGGGTGACAGCCAGCAGGCCAGCCGCCCACCCGCACAGAGAGGCAGCCGGCACTGACAGGCAGCGGCACGCAGCCACAGGCACCCGGCCGACCGCACACAGAGCCGCACAGACAGTCCCACCGGTACGCTATATTCAGATTTTAAGTCGCACCCCTCATTTTCCTCCCAAATTTTTGGGAGGAAAAGTGTGTCTTATAATCCGAAAAATACGATATATCCCAACCTTACAGCTGCTGTCTATGCATGTTTACCTACCTGATCTGATATCTCCTTTCAGGTGGGCTCTCTGTACAGAGATCGCTCCATTGTAATCATATATCTGGACTGTACACCTAGATACAGGATTATTTGGTATCTGGAAGTCCTATGTGATCTAAGGACATAGAAAAGTCCTATATGGGTTAAGGATATCAGTATTTGTCAAGAAAAAATTTCTCTTGCAGTATATGCTTATACTTTTTGTATTAATTTGATTAAAGAAAACTATCTGATATATTCTCTAGATTATCCCCCTGTCACAAACCACCGGGGGGGTCACTCAGAAATCCCCCGCGCTGGCTACCAGTACGTCACAATCGGGGGGTAACAAGTGGGGTCACCCCTCCTTTATACCTCCCGACCGACAGACAGAGCACGTGACGCGCTCTCTAGCGCCCCTCTTATAGTCAGGCCAATTATGGAATTGCCCGACAATAAGCAAGGAGGCCGCTATACTACTTATGCCGATTATTGAAGGGTCCCCGGTGAGAGTAAGGTATATATTCCCCCGACCTCCGCGGGCGGAATATATAATATCTTCCCGAATCTCACTGGCCTCCCCACAATAATCCTTGGCACAACTCGCTGCCACCAACCGATTTACGGTAACTATTAGCCGAACACACAGACGTGGGATTCAAGATCGAGATAACAGAACAGCCCAGGATTAATTATATAATTTAATCGCCTAAAGCACACTAGAAACTACAATATATACAATAGGGAATCTACAGAATATACAGTTATGTCAGAGTACAGTTACAAGCAAAGCATGGGTTACAAACAGGTATACAATTACATCAGTTACCTTGTGTGTCTGGCCACAGGGGGGCGCTGTAGACCAGGTTTCCAGGAACTCTCTCACAGGTCTGTCCCAACCAGGCCCCCGAGCAGAAGAACGCTGGAAAATGGCCGAAGTAGGGTTATCAACCTGGGCAGATCCAGGTCCCCTCCTACCTTAGTGACCTCACCGGGAAGCACTGCCACTCCCCCTGCATGGATCAGAATTATCCAGCAAAGGGGATTTTGGCTATAACTTTGCCTGGGAGCGTCGTAGGCAGACGCCAATGCTCTCATTGTGACAGTTATGAATTTAGCTACAGAACGAGGGGACTCATGACCTGTCTGCCAGTTCCCCATTGGCTGATATCACGCCTGGGGCATTTCCCAATGTCCTGTTCCCATAAAAAGGGGTGCCGGCATCGTCCACATGCGGAGACACCATTGTTATGGTTGCCATATTTATCGGAGATATGGCTTGCGAGATATGAACCATTTTTTACTGGAGTCGTTCTGTCTGGCTATTTCCATAGCCTTGCTAACTAGCTAGCAGCTCCTACTACAGGGTGACGGCAGGGAGTCATCCTGTATCCATTGTCCTAAAGCCACCTAATTTCCATATCACAGGACATGGCCATGGATTTGTTGCTAAACCAGTTGTGTGAAGGGAAGGGGGTAGTGACACCAGGAGAGGGCTTCCTGACATGACTTGAATGTCATGATTTATCGTCATATCTCCGGATTTACCTCACACCTCCCCCCTTTTGAGGGCGCTAGGGGGCAGCACACTCCGGTGTTCCCCCGTGCGCCCGTCCGCGACCTCTCCTTGTCGGGACAGCCCGTCTGCGTTACCGTGGTCACGGCCCCTTTTGTGGCGAATGGTGAAGTTGTATTGCTGGAGCGCAAGGCTCCATCGCAACAATCGCCCATTCGTCCCAGAGACGGTGTGCAACCAGCTGAGGGGATTGTGGTCCGTCTCCACGATGAAGTGGCGCCCGTATAGATAGGGTTGCAGACGCTGCAGGGCCCACACTATGGCCAGGCACTCCTTCTCCATTGTAGAATAGGCCACTTCCCTTGGTAACAGCTTCCTGCTCAGGTACAAGACTGGGTGCTCTTGGCTCGCAGAGTCCACCTGGCTGAGCACCGCACCGAGGCCGAAGTCACTGGCGTCGGTCTGTACTACAAACGGCCGCGTGAAGTCGGCTGCCTGTAGCACGGGCGGGCTGGACAGGGCGTCCTTTAGGGCCCGGAAGGCTGTCTCGCAGTCCACTGTCCAATCGACTGCAGAGGGCAGCTTCTTCTTGGTGAGGTCCGTCAAGGGCTTTGCCAGGCTACTATAGCATGGAACAAACCTCCTATAGTACCCAGCGGTCCCCAAGAAGGACATCACCTGCTTCTTGGTCCTGGGGGTGGGCCAGGATGCGATGGCCTCCACTTTCTCAGGCTCGGGCTTCAGCGTTCCCCCACCTACCCGGTGACCGAGGTACTGGACCTCGCTCATGGCCAGCTGACACTTTCCCGGCTTGATGGTCAAACCTGCCCGGTGGATCCGCCTGAGCACCTGTGCTAGATGCTCTAGGTGGTCCTCCCAGGTGGGACTGAAGACGGCAATGTCATCCAGGTACGCGGCCGCGTACCCTTCAAGTCCCTTGAGCAGGGTGTTGACCATCCGCTGGAAAGTGGCAGGGGCATTCCTCATCCCGAATGGCATCACCGTGGACTCGTACAGTCCAAATGGGGTAATAAAGGCAGAGCGTTCCCTGGCCTTGGGAGTCAGGGGGATCTGCCAATATCCCCGGCTCAGATCCATGATGGTCAGGTACTGAGCCCCGACCAACTGATCGAGCAGGTCATCGATGCGTGGCATTGGGTACGCATCGGCGACCGTGACAGCATTGAGCCCCCTGTAGTCCACGCAGAACCGAGTGGTTCGGTCCTTCTTAGGGACGAGGACTACAGGCGAGGCCCAAGCGCTGTTGGATGCCTGGATCACCCCCAGCTTCAGCATCTCGTCAATCTCCTGGCGCATGTGTTGCTGCACTTCCAGGGAGACCCGATATGCTGAACGCCGGATCGGGGGATGATCCCCAGTGTCCACGTGATGGACAGCCAAGTCAGTCCTTCCGGGCTGGTTGGTAAACAACCCCCGGAAGGGGAGGAGGGTGGCCCACAGCTGGGACCGTTGGTCCTCCAAGAGCTGGTGGCCAACCTCCACATCCTCAATGGATCCGCCTGCCCTAACCTGGGCTAGCATATCCAAGAGGGTTTCCGCTTCTCCCTCCTCGGGCAGGTTGCACACGGGGAGCGCACATGCCTCCCGCTCATGATGTGCCTTCATCATGTTCACATGGAAGGGCTTCCGCCTTCCACGGGCAGGGTCCAGGGTGACCAGGTACGTCACAGGGTTGAGCTGCTGGTACACGAGGTATGGGCCTTCCCAGGCTGCCTGAAGCTTGTCCTGTGGTACGGGGACCAGTACCCACACCTCTTGACCCACTTGGTAGGTCCTCTCACAAGCGTTCTGGTCGTACCAACGCTTCTGATCAGCCTGGGCTTGAGCCATATTGTCGTGTACCAGTTGCGTCAAGGCCTGCATTTTGTCCCGGAAGCGCATGACATACTCGATAACCGACACTCCAGGGGTGGCCAAATCCCCTTCCCAAGCCTCTTTCACCAGAGCCAGGGGGCCCCGCACACGTCGCCCGTACAGGAGCTCAAACGGTGAGAATCCTGTTGAGGCCTGTGGAACCTCCCGGTAAGCAAATAACAGGTGGGGGAGATACCGCTCCCAGTCACGCCCATGGGAGTCGACCAACATCTTAAGCATCTGCTTTAAGGTGTCATTGAACCGCTCGCACAGGCCATTAGTCTGTGGATGGTACGGGCTGGCCACCAGATGTCGCACCTGGACTTGCTTACAGAGGGCCTCCATCAGCTGGGACATGAATTGGGTCCCCCGGTCAGTGAGCATTTCCTGGGGAAAACCCACTCGGGAGAAAATCTCCAGCAATGCGGTGGCCACCTTGTCAGCCCGAATGGACGACAAGGCCACTGCTTCTGGGTACCGGGTGGCATAGTCCACTACCGTCAGTATGAAGCGTTTCCCGGAGCTGCTGGGGATGGCCAGCGGGCCGACCAGATCCACAGCCACCCTCCTGAAAGGCTCATCGATGATTGGCAGAGATACTAGTGGGGCTTTGGGGCGTGGCCCCGCCTTCCCCACTCTCTGACAGGTTTCACACGAACGGCAGTAGGCAGCCACATCGGCCCCCATTTTTGGCCAGTAGAAATGCTGGTTTAACCTGGCCTTGGTCTTAGCGATCCCTAGGTGTCCGGCCATCGGAATCTCATGTGCGATCCGCAACAACTCCGTCCGGAACGGATAGGGTACCACCAACTGTCGGTCCCTGGGCCACGCCTCCGGTGAACCCTGCTGGACCGTGGCCCGGTACAGCCGTCCTTGGTCCCAGACCACTCGCTCCGGGTCCGAGTCCGAGGGAGGCTGTGCCGCCTGCTCCTTAAGAGCTTTCAGGCTGTCGTCAGCTTCTAACGCTGCCTGAAACCCCTGACCAGATGTGGCCAGAATCGACGAGACTGTCACATCTTCGGTCAGTACCCCGGGACCTGTGTCCTGGCCTCCACCTGACTCGGCTGCCACTTGGTCAGAAGGGGAAGAGCTATCGGACCTCCGGGAGGCCCCTTGGCTTCCAGCACTCCCACTGCGGGTGACAGCGGCCACAGCCGCTGCGACCGTGGGTCGTGCCTGCTCCTCCTCCGTTCCTGACCAAGTCGCCGGTTCAGGCAGACCTACCTGGCTTCCTGACACCCCGGTTGTGGGGGAACCCTGCACCGAGATCTTACCTGGGAGCACTTCCGCTCCTGGACCGGCCCCAATCTCACCTGCCTGTTCCCCTCCTGCAGCAACAGAACCCCGGTGTGAAATCTCTGGGGACCCCACATTTGCTGTGGTAGCCCCCACCCCACACACTGGTCCTCCCCCTGCAGCACCCTGCTCTCTGCTTATCCCTGCAGAGGGCAACAGATCCCAGCTCACAGGCTGGTTACTTGTAGAGGCATTGTCACACCTTTCTCTGACCCCCCCCCCTGTCACAGCTGCAGCTGTGTGTGTGTCTATGGTGTCTGTGCAAGCAGAAATATCAGAGTTCACTCCCTCCTCCCTTACATCATTCATAGATAACACATTAACATTGTCCGGAGGCACGTCAGCACTGGCTGAAGGTTCAGCCTTTGGGGCGGGGACAAACTGGGAGGTTATTTGCCCCAAATCTGTCCCAAGTAGCACGTTTGCAGGGATCCGATCAGTTACCCCCACCTCCCTCACCCCTCGCCCTGCGCCCCAGTCCACATAAATGTCAGCAACAGGCAGCGCCGGGTCAATGCCTCCAATCCCGGAGACAGCGAGGGTTTTTCCAGGGATCAAGTCTTGGGGGGACACCATCTCAGGCCGCACCAGAGTCACCTCCGAGGCGCTGTCTCGCAGTCCTATGGTCACAGACTGGCCGACGGTGACAGGTTGGAAGCTGTCCAGGGACCTACCACCACCCCCACCCACACAATACACCTTGGGCGGCCCTTGGGACGGGGACGGAGCCGGGGCCTTGGGACGCTGAGGGCACATGGCCTTGAAGTGTCCAGGTAGGTTGCACTGGTGGCACCGTCTTGGTTCTGCCACGGGCCTGGAGAGGGGAGTTGAGGGGGACACCCCCTGCAGTCTAGGGGCAGGTGGGGCAGTCGCAGAGTTCATCTTACCCCCTCTCCAGGTGCTGCTGGTGGCTGCTCTCCTGGCTTCAGGAGCCCGATTGTTGGTGTAGTCATCTGCCAGGGCAGCTGTAGCCGTGGACCCCTTTGGCTTCTGGTCTCGGATGAACTGGCGGAGATCCTCAGGGCAGTTCCACAAGAGTTGCTCCGTGATGAACAAGTCCAGGATCTCCGGTCCGGTGGAAAGCTGCAGGCCTTGGGTCCAGTGGTCGGCAGCTCGGGCAAGTGCCCGCCTGTGGTCAGCCCAGGAGTCCTTTGGTCCCTTCTGTAGGCTCCGGAACTTCTTGCGGTAGGACTCCGGGGTGAGGTTGTACTGTTGGATCAGGGCCCGCTTGATGGTGTCGTAGCCCTGATCTGCCTCAGCAGGCAAGTCCCCAAGGACATCCAGGGCCTTACCCCTTAAACGGGGGGTCAGGTATTTGGCCCACTGGTCCTTGTTCAGATGGTGCTGCAAGCAAGTCCGTTCAAAAGCAGTCAAGAAAGAGTCCAAGTCTCCATCCTTCTCCAGCACTGGGAAGTCCTCAACACGGACCTTTGGAAGTTTGGTGTCTTGAAGGTCACGTGTGGCTGATGAGGGCCGGAGCTGAGCTAGCTGCAGCTGGTAGTCACGCTCTGCCTGGCGCTCTTCACGCGCTGCCTGCCGCTCTGCCCTGCGCTCTGCCATGAGTATCTCGTAGGTATCCCGGTCTCCAGCCTGGAGAAGGGCCATAGCCATTTGAAGAAGGCTATCCGAGCCTCCCAGGCTCGGTGGAATGGCACGTGGTGATCTGCGGCCCGCTGCGGAGCCTGGTGCTTCACTGTCCATTGCAGAGCGGAGGGCCGGCATCTGGCTCGTTGAGGAACCTTGGGCGAGCTCCTCCTCATCTTGTCCAGCAGTCCCAGGTTGTGCGATGTCCTCTGCAGAGCTGTTCTCTGGCGTCGAGCTCCTGGAGGACTCGTGGACAACCTCCTCATCGTCTCTGGCCTTAGCATCGGCCATTCCTTTGGCTTTGCTCCTGGTGCTATCAGCCATTGTTGCAGACTTTGGTCACTGACACAGAACTGACACCTGATGCCTCCACACACCTTACAGTATCTGCACTCTGACACTCTAGTGTTGAGCTGGTCTGAAGACCCCAGCAGCCACAGCTGCTGCAGGCAGTCTTTAGTGTCTGGGAGTATGGGTCTCACACTCACACACACTATTATCTCGATCCCACCGCTGCCACCAATATGTCACAAACCACCGGGGGGGTCACTCAGAAATCCCCCGCGCTGGCTACCAGTACGTCACAATCGGGGGGTAACAAGTGGGGTCACCCCTCCTTTATACCTCCCGACCGACAGACAGAGCACGTGACGCGCTCTCTAGCGCCCCTCTTATAGTCAGGCCAATTATGGAATTGCCCGACAATAAGCAAGGAGGCCGCTATACTACTTATGCCGATTATTGAAGGGTCCCCGGTGAGAGTAAGGTATATATTCCCCCGACCTCCGCGGGCGGAATATATAATATCTTCCCGAATCTCACTGGCCTCCCCACAATAATCCTTGGCACAACTCGCTGCCACCAACCGATTTACGGTAACTATTAGCCGAACACACAGACGTGGGATTCAAGATCGAGATAACAGAACAGCCCAGGATTAATTATATAATTTAATCGCCTAAAGCACACTAGAAACTACAATATATACAATAGGGAATCTACAGAATATACAGTTATGTCAGAGTACAGTTACAAGCAAAGCATGGGTTACAAACAGGTATACAATTACATCAGTTACCTTGTGTGTCTGGCCACAGGGGGGCGCTGTAGACCAGGTTTCCAGGAACTCTCTCACAGGTCTGTCCCAACCAGGCCCCCGAGCAGAAGAACGCTGGAAAATGGCCGAAGTAGGGTTATCAACCTGGGCAGATCCAGGTCCCCTCCTACCTTAGTGACCTCACCGGGAAGCACTGCCACTCCCCCTGCATGGATCAGAATTATCCAGCAAAGGGGATTTTGGCTATAACTTTGCCTGGGAGCGTCGTAGGCAGACGCCAATGCTCTCATTGTGACAGTTATGAATTTAGCTACAGAACGAGGGGACTCATGACCTGTCTGCCAGTTCCCCATTGGCTGATATCACGCCTGGGGCATTTCCCAATGTCCTGTTCCCATAAAAAGGGGTGCCGGCATCGTCCACATGCGGAGACACCATTGTTATGGTTGCCATATTTATCGGAGATATGGCTTGCGAGATATGAACCATTTTTTACTGGAGTCGTTCTGTCTGGCTATTTCCATAGCCTTGCTAACTAGCTAGCAGCTCCTACTACAGGGTGACGGCAGGGAGTCATCCTGTATCCATTGTCCTAAAGCCACCTAATTTCCATATCACAGGACATGGCCATGGATTTGTTGCTAAACCAGTTGTGTGAAGGGAAGGGGGTAGTGACACCAGGAGAGGGCTTCCTGACATGACTTGAATGTCATGATTTATCGTCATATCTCCGGATTTACCTCACACCCCCTTTACTGGTGTATTTAGACATAGGGTTAATCAGGGCAAGGGAGGGAGAGCCACCGTGGCGTATAGGCCCTGCATAACAGTAGAGGTGCCGCCACTAGTAGGCAGGATTCATGGCAGATTGTGATAGGAAAAGATAGTACTCCCACTCATAATATACTAACAATCTTGTCCTAGGGTTGACATATCTTTTAACCCCTTCAGCCCCGGGGCACTTTCCGTTTTTGCGTTTTTGTTTTTTGCTCCCCTTCTTCCGAGAGCCGTAACTTTTTTATTTTTCCGTCAATCTTGCCATATGAGGGCTTGTTTTTTTCGGGACAAGTTGTACTTTTAAATGAAATCATAAGTTTTACCATATGGTGTACTGGAAAACAGCAAAAAAATTCCATGTGTGGAAAAACTGCAAAAAAAAGTGTGATGGCACAATAGTTTTTGGGATGTTTTATTCACGGTGTTCACTATATGGTAAAATTGATGTATGGGTATGATGCCTGAGGTCGCTGCGAGTTTGTAGACACCAAACATGTATAGGTTTACTTGTATCTAAAGGGTTAAAAAAAAATTCACAAGTTTGTCCAATAAAAGTGGCGCACGTTTTAAGCCATATTCCGAAACCCGTAGCGTTCTCATTTTTTGGGATCTATAGCTCAGTGATGGCTTATTGTTTGCGTCGCGAGCTGTTGTTTCTAATGGTACCATTTTTGCGCAGATGCTACGTTTTGATCGCCGTAAAACTTGCGGCGACCAAAAAACGTAATTTTGGCGTTTGGAAATTTTTTGCCACTACGCCGTTTACAATCAGATTAATTGATTTTATATTTTGATAGATCGGGCATTTCTGAACGCGGCGATATCAAATATGTGTATATTTATTTATTTTTTAACCCTTTAATTTTCAATGGGGGGAAAGGGGGGTGATTTGAACTTTTAGGTTTTGTTTTTTTTATTTTTTAAAACTTTTTTTTTCTTTTTTTTTATTTTACTAGTTCCCCTAGGGGGCTATAGCGATCAGCAATCCGATCGCTCTTATCTATCTGCTGATCACAGCTATACAGCTGTAATCAGCAGATTCAGTTACTTTCTGTTTCTCTCTGCTCGCGGCCAAGGGAAAACGAAAGTGAATCATCATAGCTGCAGGCGTCATCATATGACCCTGTGCTACGATGGCAACCACCGAAAGTCACGTGATCACGCTTGTGACTTCCGGTGGGGGCGGCGGTAAGTAAAAAACATGGCCGTGCGCATATAGATCTTGCTGCCAGACTTTTGCAGCGAGATTTAAGGGGTTAATGGCCGCGGGTGGAAGCGATTCCACCCGCGACTAGTAGGCACACATGTCAGCTGTTGAAAACAGCTGATGTGTGCCGACCGCCGCCGCCTGCCCGCGGCAGGGGGCGGGGCTTAACGGGACACGCTCCATGACGGATATATCCGTCCATGGTCGTGAAGGGGTTAATATTGTGTGTCACAATTTTGTTTGGATAGTTTTTGTAACAAATAAGTAATATTTTATACTTTAAGATTTGGGGTAGAGATTTTTTTTCTAATATATGTTTTTTTATGGCCCCGGGGACAATATCTAATGGAGTAATAACACTATTCTGGGAAAAAAGCATTGTCTGCCTCATTGCAACCTCCAGCTCAAGGTTTGTTATGCGATGAATGACCTTTCCATATAGTATAAGCCAAAGCAATGTTATCCACAAGTCTTAGCACTCACCTCTGAATCATTGAATTCGGGTTTTTCATATGGTCCCACTGCCACAAGTATATAAATTCCAGCCCCTAAAGGCCCAGTCACACTAAACAACTTACCAGCGATCCCAACAACGATCCAACCTGATAGGGATCGCTGGTAAGTTGCTAGGAGGTTGCTGGTGAGATGTCACACTAGCGACACTCCAGCGATCCCACCAGCAACCTGACCTGGCAGGGATCGCTGGAGCGTCGCTACACGAGTTGCTGGTGAGCTCACCAGCAACCAGTGACTAGCCCCCAGCCAGCAGCGCCGCGTAGAAGCAATGCTGCGCTTGGTAACTAAGGTAAATATCGGGTAACAAACCCGATATTTACCTTGGTTACCAGCGCACACCGCTTAGCGCTGGCTCCATACACTCATAGCCACAGTACACATCGGGTTAATTACCCGATGTGTACTCTGCTACGTGTGCAGGCAGCAGGAGCCAGCTTCTGCAGGGGGCTGGTAACCACGGTAAATCGGGTAACCAAGAAGCCCTTACCTTGGTTACCCGATATTTACCTTCGTTACCAGCATCCCCGCGCTCACGCTGCCAGTGCCGCTCCTGCTCCCTGCACACATAGGGTTAATTACCCGATGTGTAGTCTGGCTATGTGTAGTCTGGCTACGTGTGCAGAGAGAAGGGAGCCGGCACTGACAGTGTGAGAGCGGGGACACTGGTAACGAAGGAAAATATCGGGTAACCAAGGTAAGGGCTCCTTGGTTACCCGATGTTTACCGTAGTTACCAGCCTCCGCAGAAGCCGGCTCGCTGCTCACTGCACATTCAGTTGTTGCTCTGTCGCTGTCACACACAGCGATGTGTGCTTCACAGCGGGAGAGCAACAACTAAAAAATGGCCCAGGACATTCAGCAACAACCAACGACCTCACAGCAGGGGCCAGGTTGTTGCTGGATGTCACACACAGCAACATCACTAGCAACATCGCTGCTACGTCACAAAAGTTGTTCGTTAGCAGCGATGTTGCTAGCGATGTTGCTTAGTGTGACGTGGCCTTTAGACATGCAATCTACTCTGCAAATATTTGTGAAAGAGTAACAAATTCTAAAGTGCTTTCTGAATTCAACATGGCCCTGTAATATGTTGTCATAAGTCATTTCATGAAAGGCCAAAACTGACCTGGTTTTGTGTGAAATAACTTGACTGGCCATCGAAGAGTCCTAACCTCAACCCCATCAAACTCCTTTGGCCTGAACTAGAAATTACAAGCCAGGGCCCCTCGTCCAACATCAGTGGCTAACGTGATAAATAGACAAAAATTTGCATAGAAATACCTCAAAATTCTTTAGAAAGCCTTTCTAAAGAGTGTAAGCTGTAATATTCAACTTCTTATCAATGACTAGGGATTTAGAATGGGATGTCATAACACTTCCCTGGGTGTAATGTGTAGGCATCCCCATACTTTTGTCCATATAATGTGTAATAGGGTCTGCTTCTTCCAATGGTGAGAGTTGAAGATTGGTCCTATGCTGTTGTGTTAATCTGGTACGTGTATGAGATTACTAATTGGTTTTGGTATATATTTCAGATCGTCTTAAAAACACAACAATAGAACATAAAAATATACTCAAGTACACAAGACCTAGGTAAGCACTAAATATGACTGTGATTCCGGTACCTTTACATTGTATTGTAAGGCTTTGTTCAGACATTCCTTAGTTATTTCCGGTTTTTGATCCGTCTTGAGATCAGAAAAACCGAAATAAAAAGATGAAATGTATTCCTTTGAATGAGCATTGAAATGTCCTAAAATGTCTTCAGGTTTTTGTTTTGTTTTTTCTAATCCGATTATTTTATAAGGCTGCGTTCCCATGTCCTCTAATCATTCCGTTTTTGGATCTCTTTGGAAAATGTAAAAACAGATCAATTAACGGACTGATCCAAGGGATCGCTTTCATAATCAATCCGTTAACGGATCCTTTATAATTAAAGTCAATGGTTCTATTAATGAATCTGTTATTGTCTTATATCGCTATTTAGATAGATAGCTTGTATACATAGATACATAAATAGACAGATAGCATAAAGATAGATGAATAGATAGAATAGATTGGTATAGAGATAGCTAGATAACTTGGACAGCTGTTTAGCTGAATTAACAATTTTAGAAAGAAAAAAAAAAAATGACATAGGGTTCCCCCCCAAATTTTCATAACCAGCATAAGTACAGCTGCAGGCTGCAATCCTCAGCTGTACCGTGGCTGGTTATCCAATATAGAGAGGATCCCATTCTTTGAATAAATTAGTGAAAAAATAAAGGGTACAATCCCATGTTTCCAAAAGCAGCCAAAGGACAGCATACAAATAAGCGCGATGATCTCATACTCAGTCACAGTCAATGAAGAACAGAACGATCTCCATTGACTGTGAGAGCACTCCATGCTGCCTCACAAACTACTGTGTGACAACCACTGGAGTGACCTGAGATGAGGCCAACCCAGGTCCTAGCAGCGGCTCACACGGCAGTATGTGAACGACCACGATGTCAGGAGTTCAGATGAGTTTGTTGCCAGAGGCAGTCTTGTAGACTGAGCCCTCGTGGGCAGGGTCCTCTTTCCTCTTGTACCTGTCTGTGCCTTGTTTTGTTTATGATTATTGTACTTGTCTATATTTTGTTTACCCATTTTCAAATGTAAAACGCCTTGGAATAAATGGCGCTATAATAATGAATAATAATAATAATAATAATCCCATGGAGATGATTGCTGTTTAAAAGCCGCACAGCACCCGAGCTTGACCCAGCGTGTCCTACAGCGACTGATCTGTGACGCACATCACTGATCGGTGTCCATGCTCAATTTTAGTCAAGCCTTTTTTTTCTTTTGGTCCGTTCTCCCCCTCTCCTCTTTGCTCCTCGACTGTACGTGCATACTGCAGTCACCGAACCACTGATCAGTGACACACATCACTAATCAGTATTCATGCTTGATTTTGGCCAGGACTTGTTTTTTTTTTTGGAATATTGGTATTTTATATTCACACAGTGCACCTTTTTTTTGTTGTCAAAAAGATCACCAAAATGCATGCATTTTCTTTTCCCCAGTAAAGTACGAGATTTATATTTTGCTGTCCACACTGTGCATCATTTTCTGCATCTTGCCTGCGTTTTTGAAGATGCAGCCAGGATGCAGCATGTCAATTCCTTTTGCGATTTCCAGTGTTTTTGAGCCCTTAGAGTCAATAGATTTGCGGGTGCGTTTTTTGTGCATTTTTTGGGTGGCAAAAAACGCTGCATCTTTGTGGTTGGCAAAGATGCACTGTGTAAACATACCCTAACACTCCAGTATTCCGCATAGCTATGCCCCAGACATGCTTTGAGCCCATTCATAAATTTCTACATTTCATGGATAATTCAGAATGTCCTTGCCAAGTTGACCTGGATTTTCAAAATTCATCCGGTGATCAATCACTTCAGTAGCAAGTTTGCTGAAGGCTACATTCCCCAAAGAGAACTCTGTGTGGATGAGTCCCTCATCCACTTCAAGGAGAGGCTGCATTTCTGTCAGTACCTGTCCAATAAGAAGGCCAGGTACGTGATCAAACTATACAAACTACGCGAGAATATCTCTGGGTACTGATCCAATCAACGTAATTCCCACCTGCTCTGGGATTGAGTGGGAAAATTGTGTGGGATTTGGTGCACCCACTGCTGGATAAGAGTCATCACCTGTATGTTGATAACTTTTATACCAGCATCCCACTTTCCAAATCCCTCTCTGCCTGAGCAAACCACAGCTTGTGGTATTGTGCGCAGAAACCGAAGGCACCTTCCTATATTGCTTATTGGGCAGATGCTCCGAAAGGGCGAAAGCATAGCCCAATGTAGCGACTACATGCTAGTGGTCAAGGACAAGAGGGACATCCTTTTCTTGACCACAATACATAGTCCTTGCAACATTGCCACCGCTGTTCGAGGTATCTCTGGAATCCCCCAACCCCTGGGTCTAACAGTTTTTGTAATGCCAGTCATTTTTGGGCACCAAGGGACAGGCGCTAATAAAGTGCCCCTTCTTTCCGCAAAAAAAAGCAAAAGGAATTTCTCCTCATATGGGACGTCCCTCCAAGCTGCATGGGCTCGAGTGAGGCCTCAGGAGGCAATACAGGCATAGCAAGATCCTCGCAGAGAGTCTTGGTATTATGAGACCTCTGACAGAACCGGCAATCATTATGGATTACAAGCGACATGGCACACTCAAGGGAGGGAGGAGTTTCATACATGACCATTGCCTCCTTTACCTTCTCAGACACCTCCGTTAAAAACTGGTTCTTGGGAGCTGGGTCATTCCACTGAGTGTCAACGGACTAGTGCCGGAATTCAGCGCAGCAATACTCTGCTGGCCGATTCTCCTGGTGCAGTGAACGAATCGTAGACTCTGCTAAACACACCTTATCTGGATCGTCATGGATAAGAGCGAGCGCAGAGAAAATCCCATCCAATGACAAAAACACAGGTGACTCAGAAGGCCAGGAAAAAGCCCATGCTTTTACGTCTCCACTCAGAAGCGAGATACAATACCTCACTACCAGAGAAAAGGGGATGTATACGAAAAAAAAACAATTTGCATGCCTCCCTGAAGTTAACAAACTGGCTGCGCTCTTTTGACAATCTTTCTGAGAGTGGCACTTTGGGTTCAAGCACTCTGGCAACCAACACAGATTGCCATGGATTAGCAGACTGCACTTGTTGAACCACCCTATTTCATTCTGCCAACTATCATGGCCAAGTATAATGCCAAAGGGTGGGACACCAAAAACTGTATCACACAACTTGCACAGATTGAGATATAATACATGATAAAGAGGATATACAGAGCAGGAAATAACCAGACGACAAAAGGATTTCCACAGCACACCAAGCAGCATCCAATAAATCACCAGCAACAGGAACATAACAGCACATGGACTGGTTTAGCAAAAGCTAAGGGAGGACAGGCTCCGCCATCTTAAAAAGGCGGGGAATAACTGTGAAAGGTCTCCCACAGAATGTGATCTTAGAGGTACAGTGCTGGCCAAAAGTATTGGCACCCCTGCAATTCTGTCAGATAATACTCTGTTTCTTCTTGAAAATGATTGCAATCCAAAATTCTTTGGTATTATTATCTTCATTTAATTTGTCTTCAATGAAAAAAAAAATTGTCATAAAGCCAAATTGGATATAATTCCACAAACATAAAAAAGGGGGTGAAAAACAATATTGGCACGGTTTGAAAAATCATGTGATGCTTCTCTAATTTGTGTAATTAACAGCACTTGTAACTTACCTGTGGCACCTAACAGGTGTTGGCAATAACCAAATCACACTTGCAGCCAGTTGACATGGATTAAAGTTGACTCAACCTCTGTCCTGTGTCCTTGTGTGTACCACATTGAGCATGGAAAAAAGAATAAAGACCAAAGAACTGTCTGAGGACTTGAGAATCTAAATTGTGAGGAAGCATGAGCAATCTCAAGGCTACAAGTCCATCTCCAAAGACCTGAAAGTTCCTGTGTCTACGGTGCGCAGTGTCATCAAAAAGTTTAAAGCCCATGACACTGTGGCTAACCTCCCTAGATGTGGAAGGAAAAGAAAAATTGACGAGAGATTTCAACGCAAGATTGTGCGGATGGTGAATAAAGAACCTCGACTAACATCCAAATAAGTTCAAGCTGCTCTGCAGTCCGAGGGTACAACAGTGTTAACCCGTACTATTAGTCGGCGTCTGAATGAAAAGGGACTGTATGGTAGGATACCCAGGAAAACCCCACTTCTTACCCTGAGACATAAAAAAGCCAGGCTGGAGTTTGCCAAAACTTACCTGAGAAAGCCTAAAACGTTTTGGAAGAATGTTCTCTGGTCAGATGAGACGAAAGTGGAGACTTTTGGGAAAAGCCATCAACATAGAGTTTACAGGGAAAAAAAAAAAAAGGCATTCAAAGAAAACACGGTCCCTACAGTCAAACATAGCAGAGGTTCCCTGATGTTTTGGGGTTGCTTTGCTGCCTCTGGCACTGGACTGCTTGACCGTGTGCATTGCATTATGAAGTCTGAAAACTACCAACAAATTTTGTAGCATAATGTAGGGCCCAGTGTGAGAAAGCTGGATCTCCCTCAGAGGTCATGGGTCTTCCAGCAGGACAATAATGACCCAAAACACACTTCAAAAAGCAGTAGAAAATGGTTTGAGAGAAAGCACTGGAGACTACTAAAGTGGCCAGCAATGAGTCCAGACCTGAATCCCATAGAATACCTGTGGGTTAGATCTTAAAAATGGAAGTTTGGAGAAGGCACCCTTCAAATCTCAGGGACCTGGAGCAGTTTGCCAAAGAAGAATTTTCTAAAATTCCAGGAGAGCATTGTAAGAAACTCATTGATGGTTACCGGAAGCGGTTGTTCGCAGTTATTTTGGCTAAAGGTTGTGCAACCAAGTATTAGGCTAAGTGTGCCAATACTTTTCTCTGGCCCATTTTTGGAGTTTTATGTGAAATGATCAATGATTTGATTTTTGTTTCATTCTCTTTTGTGTTTTTTCATTGCAAGCAAAATAAATGAAGATAATAATACCAAAGAATTTGTGATTGCAATCATTTTCAAGAAGAAACTGAGTATTATCTGACAGAATTGCAGGGGTGCCAATACTTTTGGCCAGCACTAACTAGCAGAGATTAACTCCTTTAAGCTGAGCATACAGCTGGTCGACTATCTGTAGTCTACCTGTGCAATGCAGAAGTACCAGAGAAGGCATAATGTGGAGTGTCAGATTTTGCAGTATGAACAGCGTCAGATGTCACCATGACAAAGCAGGCAGATTTGGAGCCAAGCACCGTGTGACAGTATTGCGATAGTATAATTGAGGGTTGTAAATTTTGTAGAGTACATCAGGTTGGCATATGGGGCCCTCCACTTTTCCAAACATTAGGTCCTTGATCACTGCCTTCTGAATTGAAGAAATATGCCAGCCTGGCCTGCACATAGTGATAGCATGCAAACGTGATATACAGTACTATCTGTATGATGTGCATGTCCAGCTTTTTTTAACATCGCGTTCTTTATTTTACCCCAGGTCACAGTCTGATTTGGGGACCTGTATTGGTGTACTTCCTATAGTGGTGAGGATTCTGCCATTTCTGTGTATTGTGGACAGGATAAGCACAACCCTTATGTACTTATACTTGACCAGCATTAGGTTGTTGCTGCATTGGGCTCTGCTCTCATCTTATCTCATCAGCTGCCCAGTTAGCAACTAAGCGAGGCCTCGTAGTTTCTGCGCACCGTACCACATGCTGAGGTAGCTTTGGCAGAGAGGGACTTGAAGAGTGGGATGCTGGTGTAGAGTTATCTACATAGAGGTGGTAACCCTGATTCAGCAGTGGGTGCACCAATTCCCACACAGTTTTTCCACTCACTCCCAGGACAGAGGGCATTTAGGGGGTTCAATCCAGGTGTCCTTTGCAGGGCTGTGGAGTCGGTAAGCCAAACTTGTGACTCAGACTCCTCAATTTCCCTTGCACTGACTCCAAGACTCCGACTCCCATATATATTGCTTATATTTAAGAAAAATGTAGTACAATGTGAACATCAGACATTTAATCATTTTTATGATACAATAATCAAGATATTTAGATAGAACATAAAATATTTTTATTGGAATACAACTTTAGAACACAAAAAACTGCAATAAAATTGTAAATATGTAATACACTGTGAATATATATTACACATATATATAAACAAAAACATACTAAATAACATTTGTGCAGTCTATGAATTTGTTCTAAGAAATAGAATTGCTTCCATCAGATCCTCCTTCATAGATGACCTCAAATCTGACCTAATAATTTTAAGGCTAGAGAACAACCTCTCTACACTAACTTGGGTTGGAGGGAAAGCCGTAACCACATGGGCAACATCTCTAACAATTGCCGGGTATAAAGGAATTGCCTCATGCACAGTCAGTTTTGATGAACGGTTGAATTTTTGTGTTCCTTTGAGAGCACGTGAAAAATTTGCTGAAATATGGTCAATCTGCTTGCTATAGGAGACGGAGTGAAATCTTTTTCCTTGCGGCAACGCTTTTCCTGCTCCATTTCATCCAAATACTTGTCAAAGTTAAACTCCTCATCTGATGAGGATGAAGATATGGCAGCAGTAGCACTGTCAGGACCCAAGTCCTCTTGTGCCTGGCAGTCCTGTAGGCCACTCATCCTAACTGCTACCTCAGTCAGAGCTTCTTTTCCTTTAGTAAGCTGTTGATCATCAAGCAGTATACAATGACTTGGGTCCACATTAACAGCTGCCAGAAGAATTTTATTGTCTCGCTCCGTTTCATTGAAGCAGAAATGCTATCTGCGATTAAACCTCTTTGGGACAGGCAAAATAGCAAGTTCTTCCACTCCCTTATGAAAATGCCAGGAGTTAAATCCTCAGCTTGTAATTTTTTTACTCACGGTGAGTGGGTGATTGAGCAATTCCTTCAATTCAGCCACCTGTGTCCATTGACCTTCATTTAGGGTTACCAGAGGGTTTGCCATATCTATCAGAAACTGTTTTAGTTCAAACAATCGCTCAATCATTAAATAAGTGCTGCTCCACCGAGTGCCTTTATTGACAATTGCCCCTTTCCCAGCACGTCTCTTTAAGATGGAATCAATTTTAGGGGTTCTGGCGGCAATAACCAATTTCCTCGCTTTTCCAATCAGATTTCCAGCAAGTCCCTCTTGCAAACTATCTCTTATTGCCAGCTGCAGTGTGTGAACAACACAGCGCATGTGATGAATATGAAAGTGTTTTGAAGCAGCTTCAACAAGATCGTCTAATTCTAAAGTATCATTTTGTTGTTTTTCTGTTGTAATATCTGTTTGTTCCTCAGTTACATGAACAGCACTGTGGCCTTTCATCTCAAACATACTGAATCCTAAATTTTCTTCTAGCTGTTCATTAGTCTCATTCATCAGTTTAATTGTACTTATGTTTGAAGCATTGTCTGTTACAATAGCAAGAACCTGTTCTTTTTTGATTTCGTAATCTTGCAGAACTTTTTGCACTAAGGCCTGGAGAAACTGGCTGGTGTAATGAGCTTTAGTATTTTTTACTGCCAGCGACTTGGTAACAATTTCTTTGTTGTCACAAACATATCGAACATTGGTGGCAAAATAGTTCACTCTGTGATGTGTGCAGGCATCCATTTTAAGAAACATGAAGCATCTTTTGAGAGTCTTTTTAAGATCTTCCTTTTGTTTAAGGGCTTCTTCAATCACTAATTTTCTAATACTTTCTCTTTCCAGAGCAATACCAAGTTTGCGGGCCATTTCTCCTTTAAGAGCTGTAAAAGCTGGTCATGCAAATTATGTTAATGGTACACTGTCCTTCACAACAAGCTGTATGAGCTGTCTTTTAAACATATCTGCTATCATTGTTACAGTAACTTTGTCACTTACAAAATATCTTGTTAATGATGTTTGAGGTGCTCTTTCCTCCACCCTTGTCCGGCAGGAAATGCTGGGCACTGGTTTCTTGGTGCTGCTGTTACCTTTCTGAGTCACAGCTTTGAATACTTCTGGGTGGAAGCGTTGTAAATGTCTTTTTAGATTGGAAGCTCTTGTAGGAGCATTTTTATCACCGCCTGAGTATGCACTGATTTTGGCATGAAAGCATTTGTTTTCATCTGGGTCACTTGTCATGCATTGACACACAAAATATTTTTTATCTTGAGTCACTGTGAAATGCTCAAATATAGCTGACTTCATAGGGAGCATCTTAGACATTTTGTAATCATATAATTTAACTCATAATAATTTTGTCCTATAAAAAAAAAAAAAAAAGTATATTATAATTCCAGTACGAACAGGGAACCATGTACAGTGGAGAATATAAGTATTTATTTGATACACTGACAATTTTGCAAGTTTTCCCACCTACAAAAAATGGAGAGGTCTGTAAGTGTACACTTCACCTGTGAGAGACAGAATCTAAAAAAATATCCAGAAAATCACATTGTATGATTCAAATAATTTGCATTTTACTGCATGAAAAAATACTTGCTTGATACAATAGAAAAACAGAACTTAATATTTGGTACATAAACCTTTGTTTGCAATTTTGTTTACAATTACAGAGGTCAGGCGTTTCCTGTAGATTCTGTTTCTCTCAGTTGAAGTGTACATAAGATAAAAATGTCAGACCTCTCCATTCTTTGTATACTGGCCAACGATGCAGCAGCGATACGGATCTGCAGAACGACCTAGCTAGTCATTGGGGACGTGTCAAAGCAGCTTTTTGAAAGGGAAGTCGCTAACGAAGTCGTTATAACTGTGCCAAACACACCGATGCATGCTGCACATTGGGAAATAAAGGACCAAAAAATGGTCCTGAAAGATTTGTAGCAATCAGCGAGCTCACAGCGGGGGCCAGGTCGCTGATGCGTTTCACACTGCAATGTCGCTGGGGAGGTCGCTATTACGTCACAAAACCGGTGACGTTACAGCGATGTCGCTAGCGATGTTGCAGTGTGTAAAGGGGCCTGTAGGTGGGAATCGACAGTGTATCAAATACTTATTTTCCCCACTGTATAACTTTAGATAGAAATAAAACAAACTTTGCATAAATCAATAGTACAGATGATGGGTATAAAGTTTGTAAAATATGTCGTTAAATAGCTTTACTTTGAATTTCCAATCTCAGGCTTTTCTAAAGCAGGCTTTACACGCTATGATTTCGCTACAGCGATCTCGTTAGGGTCACGGATTTTGTGACGCACATCCGGCTGCTGTAGCGATGTCGTAGCGTGTGACTCCTAGGAGCGATTTTAGATCGTTCCAAAAGGTCCAAAATCGCTCCTCGTTGACATGGGGCTCCACTGGCAGTTATCGCTGCTGTCGCAGGGGCGAAGTTGTTCCTCATTCCTGCGGCAGTGCACATCGCTACGTGTGACGCCGCAGGAACGAGGATCATCTCCTTACCTGCCTCCGGCCACAATGCGGAAGGAAGGAGGTGGGCGGGATGTTACGTCCCGCTCATCTCCGCCCCTCCGCTTTCATTGGGCGGCCGCTTAGTGACGTCACTGTGACGCCGAACGGACCGCCCCCTTAGAAAGGAGGCGGTACGCCGGTCACAGCGACGTCGCTATGCAGGTAAGTATGTGTGACGGGGGTGCCGGATTTTGTGTGCGACGGGCAGCGATATGCCCGTTTCGCACAAACGATGGGGGTGTGTCGCATGCTAGCAATATCGGGACGGATATCGCAGCATGTAAAGCCACCCTTAGGCACAGCTCACTAAATGTTTCACAACAGATTGCTTCAGTCTATGAAGAGAGGAGGAGGGAGTGAGCAAGTTTGTTGTGTATCATACTCCAGGAACAAAGAAACTGATAACAGAGCTAATAGCTTGATGTTTTGGCTTCTATACTTATACAAGTCCTCATCAATCCTGTTGCTGTATTTTCCCTGTATATTGTATGTATATTGTATAGAAGATATCCTTCCAAAAGTACATGAGCTCAAAGAAAAAACAAATAAGCATACAGAGAGAACATACAGTATACTGGACTATTGATTTATGCACGGTTTATTGAAAGTTTAAATATTCTTCAAGAAGTAATTACTTTAATCTTGTTATCCTGTTCACTCTAGCAATTCTGAGATGAGTGCAGGCCTTCCTTCTTTCTTACGCTTACTTTTTACCCTTGCCTGTAGAGGAGGAGCTTCACTGGTGCTCAAGTGCAGCACAGACTTATCTCAGTTAAGACAGAGCCTAGATCCTCAGGCTACATACATTCACACACAGCAATTTTTGCGGATCCGTTTTTTTGCAGTGAAATGCAGTGACTTTAGGCATCTCAGCAAAGTGAATGGGTTTCAAGATATGACATTCAGACACATCGTTTTGTGACGATCCATTTTTGGGCTCAAAAACGGATCCTCACAAAGAATGAGTGTGACGCCCTAGCACACCAGGTAGTCACACAGTCTAGGCCCCCGCACAACACCTTCCCACAAAGGGTCACACCAGCTGACCTGAAACCCTAGCCACCTCCCTTAGGGTAGGACAGACACACCAGTGGCCCGGACCAGGTGGATGAGAAACGCCCACCTAGGGGTCTAGAGAACCCGGGGCGGGAAAAGAAGTAGTTTTAAGTTCGAGTTTAAGCTGAATTGAGGTTCAAGTCTGAAGTGGAGAGGAGTGGAGAAGTGAGGAGTTGAAATTGAAGTTCATTGAGCAAAGGCGTCGGGGTTGGAGCCCCGGCGTGCTGGCTAGGTGGCAGACAGTGGACCGTGACTGCAGGAGACGGGAAGACGGCTGCCAGAGATAAGAGGTGGACCGGGATAGGTTGGAGCCCGCCGGTACCGACACCGGAGAACCGACCCGGAAACCGTGCACAAAGGGGGTACTTGGACCCTGAAAACTAGGACCGGAACCACCGGCCTAGCTAATTAACCAATTGAGGGCAGGATTATAGGTCCTGTCTCACCAAAAGTACCAAAAATCAAACAACAGCTCACCGCGGGGGATAGGGCATCCGCCAGGACCCGGTAGATCCCAAGAGCCAGCGTCAGCGGGCACGGCTCCCACCCATAGTTCTGGGAGTGGGCTTCCATGTTTCATACTGGAGAGCCCAAAGAGAACTCACAACAGTGCAGGGAGAAGTGATACAGACCACCAGCCCGGGCGTGGGACCTGAATACATCCGGCCGCGGCCACCATCACCTTGGTTTACCAGTGGACTCGTCTGAATTCTTTAATTGTGAGTAAGCTAACAATCCCCAGTCTGACCGGGCGTGCCGACCCCTACAATCATCACCCTTAGCACGGAGACATTGGGCCCTGGGGCATCCATCCCTACCCACGGAGGGGTTAACATCAAGCTGCTATCACATTGCCCCCGGGGTACCCCGCAATAGCAGCGGTGGTGCTACACTTCACCATACGCCGTGGGTGGCGTCACAGACAGTATACGGCAATTCCCGTATAAATACGTTCCCTTTATTTGAAGTGTCCTCACGACCCTCGGGGCCGGTGGAACCCCTCGATCCACACTGCGGATCCGGACCCGAGCAGCTCGGCTGCTGGCATGGGGGCGGCACACCTCAAAACTTGGCATCGCGAACAGGATTGTAACCCATCCACTTACCTGTGGAAGTGCGCCTTGTTCTGGACTGTCAGCGGTGCTCGGCTGCAATAATTTTTGAAAAGTCGCCATTTTGCCGCCATTTTTGGGCGCGAAAAACGACAACCCAGCGTCTTCTTCCCCAGGAAAGGGCGCGAAGTTGAAACCCCGTCCCCTGGGAACAAGGGCCGGAAGGAAGTGACCCTGAGCCCGAAAAATGAAACTGAGAGACACGAGAAAGGTCTGCTCCCAAAAAACCAGGGGGAGGGCGAGAATTGCAGCATGTAATCCGAGGAGATAAGAGGCAGAGGGACACCAGGACTCTGCCATCCTTTGGTTCCTGGAAACCATCTAGAGAGGATGTCTGCCCGGTCCGGCGACCTGAACATGGAGGAACCAGCTCCCGGGACTGCTGAATGGGTGGAAGCCCAGACTGCGAAGATGTGCCGCAGGATTCAGACCCAGGCCAACTATATGCTGGTGAGATGGACGGCCGAGATGAGGAATCTGGCTGCAGCCGTCCGGGCACGCGAAGAGATGGCGGCCTCGGAAGAGCGGGTAAACGACCCACGCCCCTATGTTCCATCGGAACCAGCCCACCAGGCTGAGGAGCTCGGTCCGCCCCCGTCCGCCACGTCGCCTCCCTCGCTGCCCGTATCTGCAGTTAGTGGCCCAATCGGTCCGCTGCCCCAAGCCACGGCAGCGGAACCCATTCCATCTTCCCACGAGGACCCGGCAACGGAGCCCTCAGGCCATGCGCACACCACCGCGCCGGCACCCATACCAGCCCCGCGCCAGACCAGAGCCCAGAAGACGTCCCCTCTGGCCCCGAGCCCAGCTGCGCCAAAGATGACATCATCCCAGGTCCCGAAGATAGCGGCGCGCTTGATGACGTCGGCCCCGGCAATCCGCCCGGCCGCAACAGAGGCGACGCCCGACCGGAAGTCAGCACCAGCAGAGACGCCGACCGCTCCCCAGTACCCGGTTCCCACTGAGGCGCAGCCGGGATGCACCTGCAGAGCAGGCCGCGGATCCGCGGAGCCCTCCACTTCACGTGAGGCTGGTCGTAGCCGGCAGTGAGGGCGTCCGGATGATCCAAACCCCTGAGCAGGAGGAGGCGGAGCACGGAACCAGTGCCCCGTATTGGCAGCGGCAGCAGCTGAAGACAGAGATCACGGCCCAAGAGAAGCGGAAGGCAAAAGTGCTGAACCGACAGGTCACCTTACAGGTGCGGGGCCCTACTTATCTAGGACAGGTCCGGCATTTTAACCCCCAAAAGGGATGGGGTTTTATATACAAGCCGGGCCTGGAGGCCGAGATATTCGTCTCCCGAAGAGATGTGGCCCCACACCTACCTACTGGCCACCCGGATCGAGATCTGGAGCCCGGAGAGTTGATCTCATATACCCGACACTGCGGAGAGATGGGGTGGTTCACCCTCGATGTGAAGAGATGGGTGAAAGGTGGGGATCAGTTGCACCTCCACCACTCTCCGCCATTTCCAAGCAAGGATGATGAGTATGAGGTAGTGTCGCGGGCGGGGAGGGCGCTGTGCTCACTACGCTCGGGTCCGGCGCTGCTGCTGCTGCTCGGTGGCTCGAGCGGTGGGCCGGATCCGGGGACTCGAGCGGCGCTCCTCGCCCGTGAGCGAAAGGGGGTAGTGTGGTTTGGGGGATTTGGTCCGTGACGCCACCCACGGTTTGTGGTGAGGTTGGGGCACCACCGCTGCTATTGACGAGGATCCCGGGAGCGATGGCAGGGAGCAGCTGGGATGTTTCTCTCCCCTCCGTGGGTAGGGGGGTTGGTGATCCCGGGGCCCGGTGAGGTGACGGGGAGGCAGCGGCGGGGAGGTGCAGGGTCGCTTGGACTGCGCAGCGCGGTGCCAGACGGCACGGTAGTACTCACTCAGCCACAAATGGATGCAAAGTCTCTGGTAAAATAAACGGCTGGATGGACGGGTCCCGCAGCCGGCTGCTGTGGTTTCTCCCGGACGGTTGGTGGTGGCTGCCTTTCCCTGCACCTTTTGTGTATCTTCGGTCCCGATGGCTTCCCACCGGTAACCCGATCCCCAGCTTGTATATGGGCCGGAGGAGCCCTTTTGCCCGCAGGCTCTGGCCCTGGGAACCCTAGCTGTGGCGGTAGCTGTATTTCCCTTGTGCTAGTTGGACGGTTGCCTTCAAATCGGGTCTTGGCTGTTTGGAAACCCCTGGTGTTCCGGTCACTAACGGATTTGACCTGTTTAATGGCGACTCCAAGCCTGGTCGGGGTCCGCAGGCCCTGCCGGTTTGTGCTGGCTTCACTTCGCTCCCTGGTTCGGTACCGGCGGGCCACCGCCCGTCCCCGGTCCTATGGTTCCGCGTTGATCTGCCTCTCCTGCAGACGGCCACCACCGTCTGCCAACCTTGCTCTTGGTGCCCGGGCCACGTACCCGGACACGGTCAGATTGCTCCTCTACTACCACTTTACTCCTCACTCTTTCCCTTCCCTAACTGTTCTGACTTCCATTCCCGCCTCCAGGACTGTGAACTCCTCAGTGGGTGGGGCCAACAGCCTGGCTCCACCCCACCTGGTGTGGACATCAGCCCCTGGAGGGAGGCAACAAGGATTTTGTGTCTGACTGATGTGCCTATCTCGGGGTGGGGCTGTTGTGTTGTAGTCCCTGTGACGACCTGGCTAGTCCAGGGCGCCACAGTAGCGGTTCCCGGCTATTTCAGTTAACCCCGTTGTAATTTTACAGTTTTAATGGACCACGGTAGAGAAATGGCAGGCCAACCCAAAAACTTTTGAGCCTTGTAAATACCCCATCCACCTTCTAGTTGTTTGCCACAGTCTCTGGAGAGGCCGATTGGAGGAAGGGCCTGCGGTGGAGGAGGCCGAGGCCCAGTCACCACTGCAACTGGTGGCTAACCTCCAGGCCAGGGGTCCCCAGACTAGGGGCCCGTGATAAGGACTGTCAGGTAAGGAACTTTTTACCCGGCCCGTATGGACGTCACCCGGACTCGTTCCTGGACTTGGGAAAGGGGTGCGCACCAGTGCTTAGCGGTGGCACCAGGGAACAGGTTGTTTGGGGTGGGTGCAATGAGAAGGTGGCCCGTTCGATTTTGCAACGTTCAAGATGTGCCTCCCATAAAGGGAAGAAAAATGTTCATTTGTTTACGTTACCCCCTTTTTTCTATTTTACAGTTCCTGTTTTTTTTTAAATCAGATAAATATTGCATTTTAAAACTTTCATAAACATACCAACAAATTGTGAGGGTAGTCCTCACACATAGGACCAGGCCAGAATCTTTTGTTTGAACTTAAGTAAAAGGGGGGTGAGATTAAGACGTTCATACTCAGCCAGTTTATTGGATATCATAATTCCCAGATATTTAAACTCTGACACCACCTGAACCGGAGCACAAGTCACCACTACATTGGAAGGCGTTTCATCTAGTGGCATCAAAACAGATTTGTCCCGATTTATCGTGAGCCCTGATATCCTTCCAAAGTTAGATACGACCCTCATTACCGCCTCCAAGGAACTCCCTGCATCTGCCAGAAACAATAATAAATCGTCCGCATATAAGGCCACTTTCTCCTCCACACTCCCATATCGTTAACCCACTACACCAGGATCCCGCCGCATCACCGCCGCCAGTGGTTCGATAGCAAACAACAGGGGGGGACAGTGGGCACCCCTGCCTTGTGCCTCTATAGAGAGAATCTATCTGACATGCTGCCTTTTGCCCTAATTCTTGCCGTAGGAGCAGAGTACAACAGCTGCACCCACCTAATATACACTTCCCCAAACCCCATTGATCGCATCGTAGCCCATAGGTACCCCCACTCTACGCTGTCAAAAGCTTTGGCCGCGTCTAGGGAGAGAATGACCCGCCTCCCCTTATTTTCCACCGGTATCTGCATATTCAGGTACAGTGTCTCAAGGTTAGTTGCCATGGATTTGTTGGGCATAAACCCTGCTTGATCTGGGTGTATTAGGGATGTAATGACTTTGGTGAGCCTATTGCAAGCATCTTAGCTAGGAGCTTTACATCTACCGTCAATAGTGAAATCTGTCTGTAAGAGTCTGGCAAACCCGGGTCTTTGCCTTCTTTAGGGAGTACCACAATTATTGCCTCCTGCATAGACGGCATAAGCTCTCCTCTTTTCAGACATGAATTATATACCTTAAGCAGCACCGGCAGTAAAACCTCCCTATGTTGTTTAAATACTTCAGCCGGAAACCCATCTACCCCCGGCGCCTTATCATTCGCCATATCACTCAGAGCTAGCTCTAACTCCTCTAAGTCAAATGGCTTGTCTAGTAACTCTCTAGATTCCCTTGAGAGGACTGGCACCTGAGCTGTGCCTAGAAATTCATCCACCTCCCCCGCCTCCGGGTGCACCTTGACTGAGTATAGATCAGAGTAGAATGTTTCTAGTACTTTTAGGATCCCTGAGGTGTCCGTGACAACTGCCCCATCTACTGACTGTAACCATGCAATATATGTCGATTCCCTCTGTGCCGCAGCTATCACTGAGAATGGAGAACGGGCGGGTCACCTATTATCAAAGGACTGCATGGTTTGGAACATTTTCTTTCTCTCCGCTGCCTGTATGGTCAATCTATTAACCATCTTTTGAGCTGCCTTCATCCTAGCTTTTGCCGCTGGCGCGGGGTCTGATATTAGAGCATCTTCCGCCTCCCCCAATTCCTGAAACGCAAGCTGATTCTGCCTTCTTGCCTCCGACTTTACCTTAGATATACCCCTTATATACAATCCCCTCAAGTACGCCTTCATTGCCTCCCAAACCATTCCAATAGATGCTGATCCTTCATTGAACCTAAGGTATTCCCTTAAACTATCACTAATACCCCCCCCCCCCTTCTTCCACTAATTGTAACCAATAGGGATTTAATTTCCATAAGGGTCTATTTTGGTTTTGTTGTTCCCCCAGGTCTATTTCTACACACAGGGGCGAATGATCTGATACCGTCCTGGGGAAGTATTTAGTACCCACTACCAAACCTTGCATTGCTTCATTGCCCAAGGCCAGATCAATGCGCGACAGGGATGAGAACGTAGCCGAATAACAGGAGTATTGATACACTTCCGGATGCCGAGTCCTCCACAGGTCAATCAGCGCCATTTCTTTAAGTAAATTGCCGAATGGTGTACAGTTACCCCCCAGTTTTCGTACCTCATGTCTCACTTTGTCCCAATGTGAATTCGGAATATTATTAAAATCTCCCATTATCATAAAGGGAACCCCCTTTAGTCTGCCAATAAATTTATCAGACTGTGAAGTAGTTTGCTGCAATATCGCGGAGGTATGTATGGGGATATAATTACTACGGCTCTTGTCCCCAGCCTACAGGAAAGATATACATACTGCCCATCTTTATCCATGATGACCTTTAGAAATTCAAACCGTGCGCCTGAGCGGACTAGTATACTGGCCCCTCTGGAGTATGCAGAATATGTAGAATGATACCCCACCCTGAACCACCTTCTATCCAGTAGATGCAGCTTCTCCGGTATCATGTGTGTTTCCTGCAAGCAAATTAGGTTAGGTTTTTCTGTGCGTAAAAATTGAAATACTGCTTGTCTTTTGATGCTAGAGGCTAAGCCCCTAACATTCCAACTAATTAGCTTAATGCGTCCCGCCATATGATTAATTGACAAATTCTCGTTCTCCCAGAGCTCCTTAATAGGCCAAATGAGACTGTCGACCGGCCCACCCTCCCCCTAACCCCCCAATATAAACACCCCCCACAACAATAATCATAGTAACACATCGTTGCCACCAGTCCCCTTTGTATCAGGGACGGAGGGCATATGTTTGCCTTTGCAAGTCTGCCAGATACCGCGTCCATCTTTTGTAGCGTTTCCTCTTTTACGACGGACAGGGCCCTATCAACCATCAATAACACCAGAACCAGGACCTCCAGAAGGAGGGGCGGACCCCGCCTGTTTGTCGTGCACGATATCCGGCTGTCCATCTGATCAGTATTGCAGTCCTGCCATATTCTCGCAATGCCCCCTTTTTTTTTTAATATTAAGGGGGAAGAACAAAAGCAAGTTACGGGAAAGAAGAAGGGAAAAAAGGGAGAAAGAAAGGGGGGGGGAAGTGGGCAAAACAAAGAAGAGAAAGAGAAAAGTAGTATAAGAAGAAGACAGAGGGTGGAATAAGAGGAGCGAGAGGGGAGAAAGAAAAACAAAAAAAAGAGGGGGGGGGAGAAAAAAAATTCAATATTTATGCATTGTGAGTACAGTATGAGTTGGAAAGTCCCTTTCCATAGCCAGGATTCCATTTCCTCCCATCCTCAGTGGTGTTTTCAGACCCCTTTCCTCTAGAGTCCATTAAATGTAGATTTAAATTTAGATTGCCAAGGTAAACAAAAAAAAAAAAAAAAAATGTTTTTTAAAATTTTCAAACAGGAACTCCTCCCCGGCAACCATAGCATAGTATTTTTCCTCTACACCACTGCATGCGATGAGAGGTAGGGTGTCCCCAAAAGTCAGTCTCCAGCTTCCCCTTCACGACCCTCCCGCCGCAAGCGTTGTTCATTGCTATCCAGCCATCTTAGCGCTTCCTTAGTATCCAGGAAAAAGTGCACTATTCCTCCAGCTACCACTCTGAGTTTCGCCCAGTACATCATGGAGTATACCAGATTCAGTTGTCTCAGCCTTCTCTTGATGTCAATGAACTTGGCTCTTTGCTTTTGCACTTCTATGGAGTAATCTGGAAAAGTGGATATCTTGGAGCCATTGATGATCAGGTCCGGGTGTCCTCTGGCATGCTTCAGGATATTATCCCGGTCTCTGTAGTGCAGTATTTTGGCCAGGACAGGTCGCGGTGGGTGTCCAGGAGGCAGGGGGCGGGTGGAAACCCTATGGGCTCATTCCACCGCATATAGAGGGGTGAGATGCTCAGATCCAATTTTACTTTTCAGCCATTCCTCAAAAAATTCAGTTGGGGATGTACCTTCCACTTTCTCTGGAATGCCAATTATTCTCAGGTTGTTACGCCTTGATCTATTTTCAAGGTCATCCGTTTTTGCTAGGAGTGCTGCTATTTGCTGTGCTGCACGCTGCCCGTCTCTGTCAGATCCTGCCATGTGGTCCTCCGTGATACTGAGTCTTTGCTCAACTTCTCCTGTTCTCTCTTTCACTTCATGAAGCTTGTGCCGCATGGATGCCATGTCTTCTCTCAGGCTCCCCAGCTGCAGGGTCACCTCAGTAATAGATGCTCTGCAGAGCATTACTGCTGTGAGGATGTCTCTCAGTGTGGGCTCTTCAGGGATATTCTGTGTGCCTGCCAGCTCTCCTAGCTGTGCTGCCTGAGATCTGGGATTTGTCTCTGCCATGCAGGCCTGAGCTCCCTCGCTGCTCTCACCCCTCCCCCCTCCTTCACTCAGCACCATGCTGTCTGCAAGTCCCATATTCATCTGCAGCTCACCTCTCACTGTCTCTCTGTGATGGGCACCGCTCTCCTGCCTGGCAAAACGCTCCAGCCTTGTTGCAGCCTGTCTTCTGGTCTCCTCAGCGTCTGCACCATTATCTTTTCTCTTCTCCATGCTGCCCACGGCACCATCTTGATTCTGCTCCTCCACTTCTCCCACCTGCTTTTTCGGCCCCCTCCTTGTCATATCTGTGCCAGTAAGCAATGCAATCAGGTCAGGGGGGGGACAGAGGGTCGTCCAGCTGCAGCCTGTGACTTCTGAGAGTGTTTTTTTGGTTTTCTCCCCTAGTGATTTTCTAGATGCTTGGCAGGAGCTACAGGATCTGCTTCCACTCACATACTGAGCTAGGCCACGACCTCTTACAGTTCCTGTTTAATAAACAGTGGTGGTCGGACAGCCCGCGGACGGTCTTTATTCAACCAAGGGGGAATGTGACACCCTGGCACACCAGGTAGTCACACAGTCTAGGCCCCCGCACAACACCTTCCCACAAAGGGTTACACCAGCTGACCTGAAACCCTAGCCACCCCCCTTAGGGTAGGACAGACACACCAGTGTCCCGAACCAGGCGGATGAGAAACGCCCACCTAGGGGTCTAGAGAACCCGGGGCGGGAAAAGAAGTAGTTTTAAGTTCGAGTTTAAGCTGAGTTGAGGTTCAAGTCTGAAGTGGAGAAGAGTGGAGTAGTGAGGAGTTGAAGTTCAGTGAGCAAAGGCATCGGGGTTGGAGCCCCGGCGTGCTGGCTAGGTGGCAGACGGTGGTCTGTGTCTGCAGGAGACGGGAAGACGGCTGCCGTAGATCCGAGGTGGACCGGGATAGGGTTGGAGCCCGCCGATACTGACACCAGAGAACCGACCCGGAAACCGTGCACAAAGGGGGTACTTGGACCCTGAAACCAGAACCGGAACAGACGGCCTAACTAATTAACCAATTGAGGGCAGGATTATAGGTCCTGTCCCACCAAAAGTCCCAAAAAGCAGACAACAGCTCACCGCGGGGTATAGGGCATACGCTAGGGCCCGGTAGATCCCAAGAGCCAGTGTCAGCGGGCACGGCTCCCACCCATAGTTCTGGGAGCGGGCTTCCGTGTTTCATACCGGAAAGCCCAAAGAGAACTCACAACAGTGCAGGGAGAAGTGATACAGACAGCCAGCCCAGGCGTGGGACCTGAATGCACCCGGCAGCGGCGGCCGGCCACCGTCACCTTGGTTTACCAGTGGACTCGTCTGAATTCTTTAATTGTGACTAAGCTAACAACCCCCGGTCTGACCGGGCGCGCCGGCCCCTGCAATCATCACCCTTAGCACAGAGACATTGGGCCCCGGGGCATCCATCCCTACCCACGGAGGGGTTAACATCAAGCTGCCATCACATCGCACCCGGGGTACCCAACAGCAGCAGTGGTGGTGCTACACATCACCATACACCGTGGGTGGTGTCACAGACAGTATACGGCAAATCCCGTACAAATACGTCCCCTTTATTTGAAGTGTCTGTGCAACCCCCTGGGCTGGTGGAACATCTCAAGCCACACTGAGCATGTCATTTTGTGTGGTGTTTTTCTAATCTTCTGCTATTGAAAACATTATCTATGAGCTCAAAAACCTTTCAAGTGATGCGGTTTTTTAAAAAGCTGATCTGCTTTTGCAGCTAAAAAACGTACTCTCAAAAAATGCAGCAAAAACGCTGTGTGCGAATGTGACGCCGCAGGAACGAGGAACTTCTCCTTACCTGCCACATGCCAGCAATGAGGAAGGAAGGAGGTGGGCGGGATGTTCGTCCCGCTCATCTCCGCCCCTCCGCTTTGATTGGCCAGCCGCTTAGTGACGTCGCGGTGACGTCGCTGTGATGCCGAACGTCCCTCCCCATTGAGGGAGGGATTGTTCGGCAGTCACAGCGACGACGACCAGGTAAGTGCGTGTGACGCTGCCGTAGCGATCACCATATATCGGCATAACGATAGGGGCGGGTGCTATCACGCTCGCCATCGCTAGCATCGGCTAGCGATGTCGCAGCGTGTAAAGCCCGCTTTAGATCAGGAATAGAACAGCCATTTATAGGACATTCGATAACTTTCCCAAATTCCGATGAAAAAATATTCAGCACATTCTGCATTGAACTACTGTCCTCAATTTATTATATATTTTAGGAGTCGGAGTCGGTCCATTTTATACCGACTCTGACTCCACCAAAATGAACTCCGACTCTACAGCCCTGGAAGATACTATCACAGTTTGTTTATTTTGATTCCTTTCTTTTTAACCCTTACTGGGTAGGTATTGCTGGAATTTAAAGGGAACCTGTCAGCAGAAACTTTGCACTAAACCTAAAAGATTCCCCTATTGCAGCTCCTGGGCTGCATTGTAGCATGGTTCCTATTGTTATTGTGCCCCCTTTTAGACCAAAATAAATACATTATAAAGTGGTACCTTTTCCTATTGTTAATCGTACACGGGGGCGGGCTGTCTGCTGTCTGTTATCCTGCCTCCTGCTGCTTTACGCCGTCCCCCATCGCTCAATTTCATACTTGGACGCCGCCCAGTGCGCCCGAGGTCTCACGCATGTGCTGTGCCACTCTAGCGGGACTGTGCACTGTGCACAGTGTGACCGCTGGTGATGTTTTGCGCGGGCGTGAGATTATGGGCGGCGCTGTGATTTTCATCAGCAAGTACCCGCCCATAATCTCGTGCCCGTGCTTTCCCCTCTGACTCGACCGTTCTGCGCAAGCGCTGGCCAGATGACCCCATGTCACCTCTTTCCCATCTTGGTAAGAGGTGACGTGGATTCATCTGGCCAGCGCTTGCGCAGAACGGTGGACGCAGAGGGGAAAGCGCGGGCACAAGATTATGGGCGGGTACTTGCTAATGAAAATCAGAGCGCCGCCCATAATCTCACGCCTGCGCAACACGTCACCAGCGGTCACACTGTGCAGTCCCGCCAGAGTGGCACGGTGCATGCGCGAGACTTCAGGCGCACTAGGCGGCGTCCTGAAGTATGAAATTGAGCGGGGGACGGCGTAAAGCAGCAGGAAGCAGGATAACGAACACCAGACAGCCCGCCCCAGTGTACGATGAACAAGATTTGCATAGGAAAAGGTACCACTTTATAAAGTATTTATTTTGGTCTAAAAGGGGGCACAATAACAATAGGAACTATGCTAGAATGCAGCCCAGGAGCAGCAGAAGGGGAATCTTTTAGGTTTTGTGCAAAATTTCTGCTGACAGGTTCCCTTTAATCCTTCCCTTGAAGTGTTTTAGAGACTCATCAGTTGTCCCTTTGGAGGATATAGACCTCAGTAAATTTTTCTGAAGTGTTCAATGACCTGCCTAATTTTAAATAATCAAAGATGGAGTCATTTTGCTGTGGAAACCGCATTATCATTATAATACAAAAATTTAAGCATAGCCTCAAAGCTTGTCTGGGTTATAGCTATGCAAAAAAATTGAAGTGATATATAGAAGTGCTGATATTTTATATTGGCAAAGTACTGGCTTCTGAAGTATTCCCATGTAAAGCACAAGGCCCCAAAATTTCATAATTTCTACCACATTTAACGGGGTCCAATTAGCAATTGATGAAGTGGGGCTTTGGGAAAAAAATTAATGGGTGTTTTCATTTGTTTGGGCCATCATGAGATTTATGAAATCCTCTTAGAAAAAGATTACCCCTTCGTGACCCTGGACATAAATGGTACTTAACCCCTTCATGACCTTTGACGGATCTACCCGTCATGGATTGTATGAGGTTAAGCTCTGCCCCTGCCGCGGGCAGGTTGCGGCGATCGGCGCACATATCAGCTGTTTTCAACAGCTGACAAGTGTGCCTGCATGTTACGAGTGGAATCGCATTCCACCCGTAACATTAACCCCTTACATCTCGCTGCCAAAGTCTGGCAGCGAGATATATATACGCGCGGTCAGGATTTTCACTTACCGCCGCCCCCACCGGAAATCACGTGACTTCCGGTGGTTGCCATGGTAGCTCAGGGTTATGTGATGACGCCTGCAGCTATGACGAGTCCCTTTCGTTTTCACTCGGCCCGGAGCCGAATGAATCAGGAAGTGACCGTATCTGCTGTTTACAGCTGTATAGCTGTGATCAGCAGATAGGGCAGAGCGATCGGATTGCTGATCGCTATAGCCCCCTAGGGAGACTAGTAAATTAAAAAAAAAAAAAAGTTTTAAAAAATAATAAAAAAAAAAACCTAAAAGTTCAAATCACCCCCCTTTCACCCCATTGAAAATGAAAAGGTTAAAAAATAAATAAATACACATTTGGTATTGCCGCGTTCAGAAATGCCCGATCAAAATATAAAATCAATTAATCTGATTGGTAAACGGCGTAGTGGCAAAAAAATTCCAAACCCCAAAATTACGTTTTACGCAAAATGCAATAACAGGCGATCAAAACGTAGCATCTGCGCAAAAATGGTACCGTTAGAAACGTCCGCTCGAGACGCAAAAAATAAGGCGTCACTCAGCCATAGATCCCAAAAAATGAGAACGCTATGGGTTTCGGAACATGGCGCAAAACGTACGCCACTTTTATTGGACAAACTTGTGAATTTTTTTAACCCCTTAGATACAAGTAAACCTATACATGTTTTGTGTCTACAAACTCACACCGACCTCAGGCATCATACGCACACATCAGTTTTACCATATAGTGAACATGGTGAATAAAACATCCCAAAAACTATTGTGCCATCACACTTTTTTTGCAGTTTTTCCACACTTGGAATTTTTTTGCTGTTTTCCAGTACACCATATGGTAAAACTTATGGTTTCATTTAAAAGTACAACTCGTCCCGCAAAAAACAAGCCCTCATATGGCAAGATTGACGGAAAAATAAAAAAAGTTACGGCTCTCGAAAGAAGGGGAGCAAAAAACAAAAACGCAAAAACGGAAAGTGCCCGGGGGCTGAAGGGGTTAATATTTGGCGGGGACGTCTTGACCTTGGACATAACGGTTTGTCCTGGTGCAGGAACTGTGCTGATGTGATATCTGCTGGGATCTTGGCTTACGTGACAGCCGAGCTCCAACTCTCAAATCCAAGGATGGTTCCTGCACCATCCCTGGCTGTTTAACCCCCTAAATGCTGTACTAGATATCGATCGCAGCATTTAGGGGGCGGTGTTCCCTCTCTCGCCCAACCGATGCCCCCGCGACGTCATCATGAAGGCTTGATCGTTGCTTTGGTGATCCGAGGTCATCATGATGAGCTCCGGATCACTCAGCTATAGGAAGGCATTGTAGATTATTCTGGGATCATGGTTTAAAAGGCTTCCTGTCAGTGCAGCATTGACAGATATAATGTATTGTAATGCTGGTGCATTGCAATACATTATATCAGCAATCAGGGCGATAAAAGTTAATAAGTTCCATATAGGGACTATGTAAAAAAAAGTTTAAAAAAAAAAATTTAAAATATTTTTTAACAAATCAGAAAATATAGAACAAAAAATAAAATTCCACCAATAAACATGTAATATTTATGTTAAAAAAAAAGCACACATAATTGATATTGCCACATCCGTAACAACCCAATCTATAAAACTGTCACATTAGTTAACGCATTCTGTGAACACGGTAAAAAAAAAAAGTTAAACAACATAGGAAAAACTGTCTTTTTATCATAAAGCTGACAAAAAAGTGAAATAAATTGCGATATAAAACGCACATTTAAATAAAAATCCTATCGCTAAAAACATCATCTTCTCTTGCAATAAACAATCAGCCATACTGCTTCATCAGCAAAAATAATAAAGCTGCAGCAATGCAAAATTTTTTTAATAAAAATGTTTATGATGTTAAAGCGGCAACATATAAAAAACAATATAAATGTGGTACTGCTGTAATCATACTGAATTTAATAATAAAGTTGCGGTATCATTTATACTGCAAGATGAACCACAGAAAAAAATAGTAATAAAACCAATTTTTCAACTGCTGTTGATTTGTTTATTCTGCCTCCCAAAGGCTCAGCTCACATTAATTCTGCATTTTATGCTGAGCGCTTACATCGGGGTTTGTGTAAAACCTAGAAAAATATGATTCAGATAAAATTTCCAACAGAAAATTAAATGTAATGAGGCAGAAGGAGTCACTTTCAGCTCCTGTCTGGCCTGTGGTGCGTCAGTGTCCATCTTTTTAGATGTGCACAAAAGTGGAGTCGACAACAGTTTTGAACAGACGAACATCTCTGAACAGAGGCCAAACGGAGCCTGGAGTAACTTTGCCTTATGAGTGAGTGGATCCATCAGAGATTTCACCTAAATCATGTTTTTCGGAGATGTAAATAAAAACCCTGATGTAAAAGCTCAGCATAGAACACAGAATAAATGTGAACTGAGCAAAAATGTTCTGTACCTCAAATTGTCACCAAGTAGCACTCAACCCAGAAATAATAAGTCTCACTCACATCCGTCACCTGTTAACGGAAGGTTCTGAAAAAGCGCTATGACTCCCCCCAAAAAAGAAAATTAGCAAATTCTGCGCCCCCAAATCCTAATGCCCCTACCCACTCTGAGCACCACAATGTGCCAAAGCCACAGTTAATGTCCACATGCCACATGTACAGCATTGTAGTGACGAAAGTCTGCTTAATTTACGGAGAGCACAATTTTCAGGAACTACAATGTATTGAGCATTACATGTGCTATTTCCAGAGAACAAAATGTCACTACACTCCTAGTCCCAAATGGGTGTACTTTCCAAAATGTGGTCATTTGATGTGGTTTCTGCTGTTCTGACACTTAGGGGCTTTGCAAATGGAGTCCGTAAACTATTCTAGGATAATCTTTGCTCCAAAAGTCAAATTGCGGTCCTTTCCTCCTGAGCCCTGCCTTGTGGCAAAATAAAACTGTACAGTCACATGTGGGTATTGGTGTACTCAGTTGAAATTGCACAACAATTCTACAGTGCATTTTCTCTTGTTACCCTTGTGAAAATGAAAGATTTGGGGTTAAAGCAACATTTTGTGTTAAAAATTTATTTTATCACTTTCAAAGCTCAACATAAAATTCTGTGAAGCACTTTTGGGTCTAAGGCGGGCTTTGCACGTTGCGACATCGCAAGCCGATGCTGCGATGTCGCACGCGATAGTCCCCGCCCCCGTCGCAGGTACGATATCTTGTGATAGCTGGCGTAGCGAAAATTATCGCTACGCCAGTTTCACATGCACTTACCTGCCCTGCGACCGTCGCTCTGGCCGGCGACCCGCCTCCTTCCTAAGGGGGCGGGTCGTGCGGAGTCATAGCGACGTCACACGGCAGGCGGCCAATAGCGGCGTAGATGAGCAAGATGTAAACATCCCGCCCACCTTCTTCCTTCCGTAGAGCCGCCGGCGGCAGGTAAGGTGAAGTTCCTCGCTCATGCGGCGCAACACAGCGATGTGTGCTGCCACAGGAACGAGGAACAGCATCGTACCATCACTGCAGCAAAATTATGGAAAAGTCGGAGCTTGCAACGATGATACGATAACGACGCTTTTGCGCTCGTTTATCGTATCATCTAGAATTTACACACAACGATGTCGAAAGTGACGCTGAATGTGCGTCACTTTCGATTTGACCCCACCGACATCGCACGTGCGATGTTGCAACGTGCAAAGCCGCCCTAAGGCAGGGGTCTCAAACTCAGCTGGGGAAATATCCGCACATAGAAAAAAAAATTGAGAGGGGCCGCATTCCGTGCAGGACAAAGTGACATTTTTATTGATTCCATGTTTTTCTATACGCCGTTGGATCACTATTGTGAACATTTTTTGCTTGATTATAACAAACCTGCACTTTTTTGTTAAGTATATACCGTATTTTTCGGACTATAAGACGTACCGGACCATAAGACGCACCCTGGTTTTAGAGAAGGAAAATAGGAAAATAAAACGTTAAGCAAAAAATGTGATCATGACACACTGTTATGGGGCGAGGATCTGCTGCTGACACTATTATGGGGGTAATGTCCCCAAATTCTCTACCAAATTCTCCGCATGCACCATCACCGCACACCCCTGCACTACCGCACGCATCATCACCGCACACCCCTGCACTACCGCACGCATCATCACAGCACATACACCGGCACTACCTCAGTGACGACCCCGCTGACAGCGCAACTCCCTTCAGTTGCTGTGTGGAGCTCCCAGGAGCGGCGGTGTTCTACTGCCGCTCCTGTCAGCTTCATGTAGCAGAGCTGAAAGCGTTGCGGGACCTCTGTGAATTATGTCGGACCTGGAGGGGTATTTGGGGATTTTAATAAAGTGGTGAAAGAGGGTGGTTTTTTTTGTCTTTTATTCCAACTAAAGTATTTTATTGGGTGTATGTGTTTATTTACTTTCACTTACAGGTTAATCATTGGGGTGTCTCAGACGCCTGCCATGATTAACCCCTTATTACCCCAATTGCCACCGCACCAGGGCAATTCGGGATAAGCCGGGACTGTCGCATCTAATGGATGCGGCAATTCCGGGCGGCTGCTTGCTGATATTTTTAGGGTGGTGGGCCCCCCATAACGTGGGGCTCCCCATCCTGAGAATACCAGCCTTCAGCCATATGAGTTTATCTTGGCTGATATCAAAATTGGGGGGGACCGCACGCCGTTTTTTTTTTAATTTATTTTTTTTTAATGCAAGAAATAGACCCACCCACTGGCGGCTGTGATTGGTTGCAGTGAGACAGCTGTCACTCATCGTGGGGGTGTGTCTGACTGCAACCAATCATAGGCGCCGGTGGGCGGGGAAAGCAGTGAATACGAGATTGAATAATGGGCGGCCGGCATTTTCAAAATCAGGAGAAGCCGCCAACAGTGTGACAGCCATGCAGCGCCGCGTCGGTGATCGGTAAGGCTGCTTTCACACTACGTCTTTTTAACATGCGTCCTGAACGTTTTTTTAACGCAAAAACGGATCCAGTGCAAATGCGTTTTCATTTCAATGCATTTGCAATGGACTCGCGTTAACATGCGTTCACCTGCGTTTGCGTGCGTTATAGTGAGGATCCAGCGACTTGCAGTTTTTTAACATCTTTCAAAAACGCTACATGTAGCGTTTTTGAGCTGCGTCCAAATACTGCAAATCGCTGGATCCTGACTAAACAGCATGCAAACGCATGTGAACGCTGGCATGCTGATAGGCAGGATCCTGCTTGCTCTACTGAGCATGCCCAGAACCAGTCTCGCGTGATCAGTCCCTCTCTCTCCTACCTCTCTGTCTCTCCCCCTCCCTCTCCTCCACCTGAGAGCTGCGGACACTCGTAACCAAGGTAAATATCGGGTAACCACTTATCTTAGTTACCCGATGTTTACGTTGGTTACGTGTGCAGGGAGCCCGGCTCCTAGCAGCTGCAGACGCTCGTAATCAAAGTAAATATCGGGTATCCAAGCAAGTATACCCGATGTTTACCTTGGTTACGAACCTCCGCAGTTGTAAGAAGCCGGCTCCCAGTCTGGCACGTTTAGTTCCCATCACTCCCGATCACATGACTCCAATGCCCGCCCCTAAACATCCAGTGACAGGATCCTGCAAAGTAACACATGCGTTTGCATGTGTTTTTTGCTGTAAAAGCAGGATCCGCTTTTGCAGCAAAAAAACGTTCAGGACGCATGTTAAAAAGACGTAGTGTGAAAGCAGCCTAAGTGGGTGAGAGTGAGTGAATGAGTCAGTGAGTGTGAGAGAGAGAGGCTGGGGCCACACGGGGCACTACTGCGATGCTCGCATGACACTCGGCTCGTGCTGGCAGCACAGCAGGAGCCGAGTGTCATGCTAGTGTCCCTGCATCTGAGTGCGGTCCGACTGTGCGAGCGGACCACAGCTGCGGGAGGGAGGGATTTATTTATCCCCCTCTCTCCTCCGTAGCCGGCTATTGCAAGTCTCGCTCTGCACACGCGGTACACCGGAGTACTGCGAGTGCAGTGCGATTTTTCTCTCGCCCCATTCACTTGAATGGGTGCGAGAGAAAGAGTCTCGCATTACAATCACAGCATGCTGCGATTGTTTTCTCGGTCCGATTAGGGCTGAGAAAATAATCGCTCGTGTGCAGACACACAGGCTAGAATTGGTGCGAGTGGAATGCGATGTTTTATCGCACTCTACTCGCACCGATTTTCTTAGGCAAGAGAGAGATATTTTCTGACAAGCAATGAATTTATCTCACTTCTGGGTATGCTCAGAAGTAAAAACTGAATCCGGTACATGCTTCCAGCGTTTGATGCATGCCACCGGATTCGGCGTGCATAGACTTTCATTATGCACCATGTCACACAGCGCCGCATGCGGCGCTATGCAGTTTTTTGCCGCTGGCAAAAAAGGTTCTCTGCGTCCTGTGCGCCCGCCAGAGGGACGATTTTTGCAGCAACCGGCAAAAACCGGATCAAACGCGAGTACATGCGGCACAATCCGGCGCTAATAAAAGTCTATGAGGAAAAACCGCACCCGGCGGAAAAGCGTCGGATTGTGCCGCACAGCAAAAACCTGATGTGTGAAAGCAGTCTAACACATCCGTGTTCATGTGGAGTGCCTCCTTCCAGAGTTCTGATCTCTTAAATGGTGAATTTAACCCTTTAGCATTAATGGACATGAATCTAATCACCATCGAGAAAATTTACAGAGTTGCCATGGGCTGCATTGAGTACCTTATCCCAACTTTTGGGAAGGTAAGCCAAATAGAGATTAATTGCAGGAAAATATCTTCGCTTACATACTCCAGTATGAGTAACTAGACCACTTGTGTACACGTCCATCCTCCGATAATATTGCTGCTTGTTACATAGATCATGTTGCATCAGATTTTTTTTTTTTTTCAGATTGAGAAACTAACAAAGAAACAAGTAAACCTAGCTCAATTGATTGAGCTACAATACAGGGCACTAACTGGGGCTGGCTGAGCCCTTCACCCAAATTTAAACATGGTGCTGAGAAAAAAACCTACAAAAGCACCCAGTGATCCCAAACGAGAAAGCTCAAAGGCCTCCGACACACATCCGTGCCGCCGGTACGTGTTTGGTACGTTTTTGCACATACTGGCGGCATGGAGACACGTAGACCAATGCTACCCTATGGTAGTGTGACGCCCTGGACTAGCCAGGTAGTCACAGACATAACATACACACCCCCACCCTAGGCAGTTACAACAGTCAGACAAAAACCCTTGTTACCTCCCTCCAGGGTCTGATGTCCACACCAGGTGGGGCGGAGCCAGGCGGTTGGCCCCACCCACCGAGGAGTTCACAAGCCTGGAGGCGGGAAAAGCAGTAGATCAGTTTAGGAGGTGAAAGTGAGAGGTCACAAACTGCGTGTGTCTGGGTAGGAGCCCAGGCACTGACAGCAAGGTTGGCAGACGGTGGTGGCCGTCTGCAGGAGTTAGCGGAACTCTGTGGAACCGTAGGACTGGGGTTGGACGGTGGCCCACCGGTGCCGAACCGGAGAGCAGAGTGAAGCTAAGCACACAGGCAGGGCCATCGGACCCAGACCAGGCTTGGAGCCACCGACAATAGTCAAATCCGAGTGTGACAGGAACCCCAGGGGTTTCCGAACAACCAAGTCCCGACAGAAGGCAACAGTCCACACCGTGAGGATATACAGCCACCGCCACAGGCTAGAGATCCAAGGGCCAGCGCCTGCGGGCAAAAGGGCTCCTACGGTACCTATACGCCGGGGAGCAGACTACCGTTGGGAAACCATCGGAGTCAACACAGTTTAGACAGGTGCAGGGAAAGACAGCCACCATCAGCCGTCCGGGGAGAGTACAACAACACTGCAGCCGGCTGTGGGACCCGTCCATCCGGCCGTTTGGTTTACCAGAGACTCTGTCATTGATTGTCTAAGTGAGTACACCAGTGCCGTCCGGCACCGCGCTGTCCCTGCAACCCTGCACCCCGGCCATCCAGCCTCCCCATTACATCACCGGGCCCCGGGAGCACCGACCCCCTACCCACGGAGGGGACAACATCCTAGCTGCTCCCTACCAACTCTCCCGGGATCCCCGTCATCAGCAGCGGTGGTGCCATCATCACCACATCCCGTGGGTGGCGTCACGAACTCTCTCCCCAAACAAACCATCCCTTTTCACTCACGGGTGAGGAGAGCTGCTCGAGTCCCCGAGTCTGGCCCATCGCTCGAGCCACCGAGTAGCAGCAGCAGAAGCCCCGGACCCGAGCGTGGCGAGCGCGTCCCCTCCGCCCGCGACAGTAGCAGGCACACACACGTAAAAACACATGGAACGTGCGTTTGTGCGTGTGTACCTATTCCCACACGGTCGACATGTCCGTTTTTCGCCGGCATCACGCAGGCACAGACCTACTAAAGTCAATGGGTCCGTGCCTGCACTAACGGCACACGTAGCATATCTGTGTGCTACACGTACTGTCCGTGTGCGTTTTTTAGTTAGCGATGTCGGTCAATCTATTTTTAATTTGTCAGTCAATTTACCTTATTTTCTGTGGTTGTCAGTCAATATCCCTTTGTCGGTCAGTCTGTATCTCCCCCTGTCCATTACTTACCGATCCCCGATCACCAGCACGGCGATGAACAGTTGTGCAAAAGATACGCGGCTTCAATTATTTTGAAAATGCCGACCGCTCATTATTCAATCTACTATTCCCTGCTTCCCCCACCCATCGGCGCCTATGATTGGTTGCAGTGAGACAGCTGTCACTCAGCGTGGGGGCGTGTCTGAATGTAACCAATCACTGCATCCGGTGGGAGTGTCTATATTGTGCAGTAAAATAAATAACCCCCCCCATTTTTGATACCAGCCATGGTAAAGTGACACGGCTGAAGGCTGGTATTCTCAGGATGGGGAGCCCCACATTATGGGGAGCCCACCACCCTGACAATATCAGCCAGCAGCCGCCCGGAAAAGCCGCATCCATTAGATGCGACATTTCCGGGACTCTACCCGACTCTTCCCGAATTGCCCTGGTGTGGTGGCAATTGGGGTAATAAGGAGTTAATGGCAGCAGCCCATAGCTTCCACTAAGTCCTAGGTTAATTATGGCAGCCGTCTCCCCAAGATAACTGCCATGTTTAACCTGTTATTAAAATTAAATAAACACACATTCAAAAAACCTTTATTTAGAATAATTTAAAACAAACAAACACCCTCGATCACCAAATTAATAAAACTAAAAAACGCATCCAGGTCCGCCGTAATCCATGGATGTCCCACGACGCTCTCAGCTCTGCTACATGAAGGTGACAGGAGCGGCCACACACAATGACCGCTCTCCATAACCTCCAAGCAGCAACTTAAGTGAGCCGCGCGATCACCAATGACGTCACTCAGGTTACTCGCGGCCACCACTGGATCCTCCCCTTGTGACTGCGAGTCACCCAAGTGTCTGAAGTGAGCTGCGCGATCAGCGAAGAAGTCACAGGTGAGTTGTGGTGTCAGGTGGGTGACGCCGCAGATAACCTACGTGACGGCAGCGCAAATGTCGCCGCTAACTTCAGTTACTCAGGGGATTAGCAGACACCGGTGATTCCATCACGGGTGAGGTGACCGCTAATCAGGACGCCACACACAGACAAAGCCGTGGTATGACAATTCTCATCGCTTGTCTCTGTCTGTGTCGGCTGTCAGCGGTTATGTAGCATCGACATTTTACAACACACACAGATCAACACATACGGATACCACACGGACATGACACGTACGCATACACGGACATTCCACACGTACACACGGCAAGTATACGTCATCACACAGATGTCATGTACCGGAGAAACGCCCATAAAAAAAATGGAACACGGACCCGAAAAACGGAACGGGAGACACGTATGTTTTTTTCTGCAGAAGTGTGTTTCAGGCCAAAAGGAAAATCAGAAAAATCAATGAGTGAAAAAAGAAAATTAAAGTTCAAGGGAGTTCTGAGGGGCAAGATGAAGAGGTCCATATTCAGACCCAGGTGCCTGGAGGTATCGGGATCCGTGCCAGGGTCGGCTCCTATCTTCAAAAGTCCCAAAAGGAGGGTTTGAAGAAAAAATAAAGACTGATTTAGATAGGGCATGAAGGGGCAGATGACATGGTTAACCAAAGACAGTCACTGCATCTTATCTGGAATCTTGAGCAGTCTCTTTACTTAATGAGTCACACAATATCCTTATTGTGACTAGTTAGCATCAGACTTAGGGTACCTTCACACTTAGCGATGCAGCAGCGATCCGACCAGCGATCTGACCTGGTCAGGATCGCTGCTGCATCGCTACATGGTCGCTGGTGAGCTGTCAAACAGGCAGATCTCACCAGCGACCAGTGAACAGCCCCCAGCCAGCAGCGACGTGCAAGCGACGCTGCGCTTGCACGGAGCCGCCGTCTGGAAGCTGCGGAGACTGGTAACTAAGGTAAACATCGGGTATGGTTACCCGATGTTTACATTAGTTACCAGTGTGAGCAGGGAGCAGGGAGCCGCGCACACTGAGCGCTGGCTCCTTGCTCTCCTAGCTACAGTACACATCGGGTTAATTAACCCGATGTGTAATGCAGCTACATGTGCAGAGAGCAGGGAGCCGCGCACACTGCTTAGCGCTGGCTCCTTGCTGCTGTACACATCGGGTTAATTAACCCGATGTGTACAGCAGCTACATGTGCAGAGAGCCGGAGCCGGCAGCACAGGCAGAGTGAGAGCTGCAGAGGCTGGTAACTAAGGTAAATATCGGGTAACCACCTTGGTTACCCGATGTTTATCTTGGATACAGCTTACCTCAGCTGTCAGACGCCGGCTCCTGCTCCCTGCTCGCTTCATTTGTCGCTCTCTTGCTGTCACACACAGCGATCTGTGTGTCACAGCAGGAGAGCGGCTTTGAAGAAAACGAACCAGGGCTGTGTGTAACGAGCAGCGATCTCGCAGCAGGGGCCAGATCGCTGCTCATTGTCACACACAGCGAGATCGCTAATGAGGTCACTGCTGCGTCACAAAAAGCGTGACTCAGCAGCGATCTCGGCAGCGAGCTCGCTGTGTGTGAAGCACCCCTTAGCCTTTAGGGTACCTTCACACTTAGCGATGCAGCAGCGATCCGACCAGCGATCTGACCTGGTCAGGATCGCTGCTGCATCGCTACATGGTCGCTGGTGAGCTGTCAAACAGGCAGATCTCACCAGCGACCAGCCCCCAGCCAGCAGCGACGTGCAAGCGACGCTGCGCTTGCACGGAGCTGCCGTCTGGAAGCTGCGGAGACTGGTAACTAAGGTAAACATCGGGTATGGTTACCCGATGTTTACATTAGTTACCAGCGCACAGCTGTGTGTGCAAGGAGCAGGGAGCCGCGCACACTGAGCGCTGGCTCCTTGCTCTCCTACCATAGCTACAGTACACATCGGGTTAATTAACCCGATGTGTAATGCAGCTACATGTGCAGAGAGCAGGGAGCCGCGCACACTGCTTAGCGCTGGCTCCTTGCTCTCCTAGCTGCTGTACACATCGGGTTAATTAACCCGATGTGTACAGCAGCTACATGTGCAGAGAGCCGGAGCCGGCAGCACAGGCAGCGTGAGAGCTGCAGATGCTGGTAACTAAGGTAAATATCGGGTAACCACCTTGGTTACCCGATGTTTATCTTGGATACAGCTTACCTCAGCTGTCAGACGCCGGCTCCTGCTCCCTGCTCGCTTCATTTGTCGCTCTCTTGCTGTCACACACAGCGATCTGTGTGTCACAGCAGGAGAGCGGCTTTGAAGAAAACGAACCAGGGCTGTGTGTAACGAGCAGCGATCTCGCAGCAGGGGCCAGATCGCTGCTCAGTGTCACACACAGCGAGATCGCTAATGAGGTCACTGCTGCGTCACAAAAACCGTGACTCAGCAGCGATCTCGGCAGCGAGCTCGCTGTGTGTGAAGCACCCCTTAGACCATTCTTCTGGAATATGGCGTGGTGGTGAGGATCCATCTTGATGTTCCTTGGAGGGGGTAAGTAGGTTCCATTCCTTGCATAATTGAAGAGCTTGTTCCGGGTTGCATGCCACGTGCTTGGCCTGCTTTTTTTAATTTCACTGGAAAGCCCCATTTGTATGGAATGTTGTTCTCTGAGAATTTTTGTACTGTTTATGAAGGCTCTTCTGCGGGCTAGAGTGACTGCTAATAGGTCAGTAAATATAGCAATGCCTTGGAATCGCTCTGGCAGTGAGGGTGGATTGCGGGCTGCTTCCATTAATTTCTCTTTTTTATGAAAAAAGTGAATTCTCATTATGACATCTCTGGGGGTCGAGGAAGGCAATTTTTTTTTTTTTTTGTGTAGCGTCTGGTAGCAGGCATGAGAAGTAATCTGTGAGGAGTTCTTCAAGCTAGTCTGTTTTAACAGATTCTGTGATGCTACTCAGTCTGACATTATTTCGGCGCGATCAATCTTTCATATCAACTATTTTAAGCTTCATGGCATCCAATTCTTCATCCATAGATACCACAGAGTCCACCACCTCACTGTGTGCAGTTGTTAGTTCTGCCATCTTGTCCTCTAGATGGGATGTGTAGTCCCCTATTGCTGCGATATCTCTTTGCATAGACTTGAGTACACTTTGCATGTCCCTTGTAAAGGAAGCCATTAGCTCTGCCATGAGTTTCCTCATAGTATATTCTGTCAGTGGCTCTGAGGAATGTTCACCAGGATCCTGGTTGTCTCTCCCTGTGCTACAGCCTGAGGCCTGTGAGCCTTCTGTGTGGGGGGGGGGGGGGGGAAGCCTGGGGTTGGATTTCAAAATTCAAGGCCGACTTCGCCTCCCCCGGCTGCTCCCCATTGTTCTGGTCTGATTCATCCTTATCTTGCACTGACAATCGGCAGTGCCCCCCACAGTGGTCTTTGATTGTGACTCATTCTGCCTGTAGCTTCTGACTCACTCAGCCTGCGGGGAAGGGGGTGGGGGGGGGGTAGTATTCTTAGATGCTGTCAGGCCATGCTGTGATCTTCCAGCACCATCTTGGAATCCATCTGCTGTTGGATAGAATTGGGTAAGCTTTAAGGGGCTTTTCCTCCCTCTGCCACGGCCGCGCCGTACCTCCTTCATACCCCTGCTTTCCTGGGGTCTTTAGCCTCCAAATAGGACTCGAGCTAGCTCAAATGAATGCTTTGTGCCGCTGTATGGAGCCGGTAAGCACAGGAGCAGAGTTACTGTGCTTCTGTCTCCATGTGCTGCTGGCCACGCCCCCATAAAAGATAATTTTGGCAAAAAAGTCATGCTTTATTTTAAATATTTTCTTTTACATTTAATCCCCTTCTAATATTGTTTTACAATTAGCAGCATCATACAGTCATCTTATCCAACATCTTTTAGTAATGTCCCCCATCCTGTGGTAATGTCGCATCCTGTAGTAATGTCCCGTTTGTGTCCTGTATAATATGCACATCCTTCTGTCCTGTAGTTATATCCCCCATACTGGTAGCAGTGTCCCCCATCCTTGTCCCCTGTAGTAATGTCCCCATCTTGTCCCCTGTAGTAAAGTCTCCCATCCTTGTGCCCTATAGTAATGTGCCCCTCCCCTCCCTTGTACCTTGAGTAATTTGCCCATCTTTGTGCCCTGTAGTAATGTGCCCATCCTTGTACCCTGTAGTAATGTCTCCCATCCTTGTGCCCTGTAGTTTTGTGCCCATCCTTGTAGTATTGTCCATACTTGTGCCCTGTAGTATTGTGCTCATCCCTGTGCCCTGTAGTATTCTGCCCATCCTTGTAGTATTGTGCCCATCCTTGCAGTATTGTCTATCCTTGTGCCTTGTAGTACTATGCCCATCCTTGTAGTATTGTGTCCATCCTCATGCCCATCCTTGTAGTATTGTGCCCATCCTTGTAGTATTGTGCCCATCCTTGTGCCCTCATCCTTGTCCCCTATTATACCGCTCTTCACAAACGCCAAAAAAAAAAACCAAACTTCTCACCTTTCCTCCCTTTTCCCTCAGGGCTGCGTGCGAATTAGTGTTTGCAGCGTTTTGGAGGCAGTATGTTTCAGCTGCATCCAGAGCACTGGGTTGTACAGTACAAGCAGAGGGGATTTCTAGAAATTCCATCCACTGTGCGTGTGCGGCCCTCAGCAAACATTGACCTGCGGTGCGGCTTTTAGAGTCGCAAGTGTCATCTGTACTGAGAATATAGCGAGGAGACCGCAGCGGCCCGAACTCAGATCGTGGGCACTAGCATCTGCGGTCTCCTGTATTCTCCTGCGGAGGAGACTCACAGCCCTGCAGTCAGGACCCGCCGCATCCAGGACACAGCGTGTCCTGATCGTGGGCACATACCTGCTTTTTGCAGCCCGCAGATCCGTGACGATCGCAGGTCTATGCTGGGCGCCGGCAGGCACGATTTTATAGTACTGTTGAATCATTTGCGGTGCCGCGCAGAGGAGCTCTTAGCACTATACCAATGGCTTCCGCCAGCCAATCAGATGCAAGGAGGTGACCTCATACAGCGACATCACTGTTTGCATCTGATTGGCTGCATCATCCATCGGTGTAGTGCAGACAGCTCCTCTGCGCCTGCCTGCCGTCTCCCGACATAGAGCTGCGATCGTCACGGGGTCTGTGGGCCGCAAAAAATCAGCCTCATGGGCCGCATGCGTCCTCTGGTCTAAGGTGTCCACACATCTATGTAAATCCTTGAGGTTTCTAGTTTCCAAAATGGGTTTACTTGTGGGGGTTTCCACTGTTTATTCAAATGAGGAGATCTCCAAATGTGACAGGTGTCCGCTAATGATTCCTGTCAATTTTGCATTCAAAACGTGCAATGGCGCTCCTTCCCTTCCAAGCTCTACCGAGAGCCAAAACAGTAGTTTTCCATCTCATATTGAGTATCGTGTGAAATTGCACAACAAACTGTACAATGCATTTTCTCCTGTTACCCATGTGAAAATGCAAAATTTGGTACTAAAATAACATTTTTGTGGGAAAAAGTTACATTTTATTTTTTCCTTCCATATTGCTTTAGTTCCTGTGAAGCACGTAAAAGGTTAATAAACTTCTTGAATATGGTTTTGAGCAGTTTGAGAGCTGCACTTTTTAGAATGGTGATGTTTTTAAAGTAGACATGTGGTAAATGGTATAAAGGGTAAAGGTATAAAATTTCAAAATTTGAAAATTGCTAAATTTCTTATTTTCGCTAAATTTCCAACATTTTCACAAAAACACGAAAATGTCACCCTAAAATTACCATTTACATGAAGCACAATACGTCACAAAAAAAAGAATCACTGAGATCCGCTGAAGTGTTGCAGTTATTAACTCATAAAGTGACGCTGGTCAGAATTAAAAAAAAAAATAAATTGGCCTTGTCATGAAGAGGAAAACAGACTAGGTGGTGAAGGGGTTACAATAGCCAATTTCTGTGAGACCTGCAGTATCAAATTGGATTCCTGATGGAGACTGTAATCTGTTGTCGACCAGTAATCTGAGACTGAATTTTCAGGGTGTGAGGTTCCCAGGGGATCACTATCTGTCGGCATTCCTCATCTGTCCTGGGGCATCTTTGTGGGGGTTCATTCTCACTAGAGGAGGTAGCGGAGGAGCTGGAAATAGAGGAATGTTGTATCCTCATCCTCAGATTGTCAGACGCATGCGTTTGCCTCAGCTGAATACGCTATTGGGGATGAATGGCACGTTATTCTTTTACATGGGTTTTTGTGTGTTTGTAGCGTTTTCACATGTGTTGTGTAACCAAATTTTATTCAGATGTGTTTTGTTGTATAGTAGAGAATAGAAGAAAAAAGAATGAGAAAAAAATTAAAAGAAAAGAAAAGAAATGAAAAATAAATGAGAACATCAAATTATAAAATGCTGTAATAGAATGTGAATAAATATTGTTATTGACCTCCTGCAACTGACCTGCTCGAAGTGTAAATCTATAGAGCATTAGAAAAAAATCTGTAATAGAATAATTCCTACAGAGATTTGATAGTAAATTGCTAAACTAAGCTAAAATGTAAAAAAATGACTGAACGCCTGCTACTGACACTGTGTAATAGGAAAAACGTGTTATAATTGCGCTAAAAATGTCCACTAAATTTGTAAAGCTACACTAATTATAGTGAAGAAGGCGGACTTCAGTAAAGACAGTTACTGAGCGCCCGCAACTGGCACAAAGGGGAGGTTCACACCACTGTTTTCTTCACATCCGAGAAAACCGGTCCAATGCGATTGAAAAGGGTGGCATCAGTTTTTCCTCCCCAAACTTGTCCATTCTGTCAGTCATCAAAAATCGGTCAGATGTCATCGAAATACGGTTCTGAATTTTGTCACGGACTTGCATTGCTGATTTTGACCCGACACCGATTTTTTCCGAAAATATCAAAGGTGGTAATAATATTTATTCACTTATACAAAGCCATTAATTCCACAGAGCTTTACATGGATCAGTAACACTGTCCCCATTGAGCCCAATCTAAATTACCTGTCAGTATGTCTATGGAGTGTGGGAGAAAACTCACAAACTCGGGGAGAACATACAAACTTCTTGCAAATATTTTCCTTGATGTGATTTAAATTCAGGACCCAAGCGCTGTAAGATCGCAGTGCTAACCACTGAGCCACTGTGCCGCTCTTTATACCAGTGCTATCCGTGAGAAAGTTCTGTGAAAGTTTTTTATTGTAGTTCATGTTTTACATGCCTGTACTAATGTGTTTTTTTTTTCTATTTACAGTGACGCCTGGTTTGCAAACCATCATCGCGTTACCCGCAAAGAGGTTTGATTGATTACATATGTGACTTTATATTTTATTTATAAAGAATATTTTATACCACAGGGACGTGCTAACATGCTATTCAATGCCCAGTCTCAGCATCATCACCAGCAGTGACACGCGTACCTGTCCGTTGCTACAACCTCAGAAACCCGGCAGTGCGCATGATCAGATGTCTCCGTCACTTCGTCGGTCATGCATACTTGACCTCTCTGAAGCCAGAACGCGTACACTGGCTTCATAGTGCACATGACCGGAAGTTCGGTGACTTGATCATGCGCAGTGCCTGGCATTTGAGGCTGCAGCAACCGATACATGTACGTGTGTCACCACTGGTGATGACCGTGGCAGTGGGCATTGAATAGCATGTTAGCACGCTCCTGTGGGCATGCTACCATGCTAAAAGGGCGGAATGAGCGCAGGAACTAACACCCTTGCGCACTAGTGCCTGCGCTCATTAGCATATCATAGAGGATCTTTAGAAATACTTTTTCTAAAGATCCCTTTACTGTATATATCCTAGAATAAGCTGGGACTGCTAGGCAGGGATTAGCAATATGCACCCAGAACTGCTCGTGGTTCTGGGTGCATATTGCTAGGTAGGGATTATCAATATGTACCCAGAAATGCTCATGGGTCTGGATGCATATTGCACCTAATAGGTTTCCTTTAAAAAGAATTGGTCCTAGCACAGATCCCTGTGGTCCTCACTGCTAACTATAGCCCATTTAGAGAATGTACCATTTACTCTTTGTTTCCTAACTTTTAGCCAATTCCTTAAATCATTGCCCATCTGCTTATAGTTTTCCTAGTTTTTGCTTCTGGAGCTTCATTACAAGAATATCATGTGGCACAGCATCAAATGCCTTTGTAAAGTCCAAGTAAAGGGGGTGTTACACGCAGCGATATCGCTGGTGAAAGCACCCGCCTCTGTTATTTGTGAGTCACGGGCAAATTGCTGCCCGTGGCGCACAATATCGTTAGGAGCCGTCACACGGATTTACCTGCCTAGCGACATCGCTGTTGCCGGCGAACCGCCTCCTTTCTAAGGGAGCGGTTCGTGCGGCATCACTAGGCGGCCACCCAATAGAAGTGGAGGGGCGGAGATGAGCGGGACGTAACATCCCGCCCACCACCTTCCTTCCGCATTGCGGGCGGCCGCAGGTAAGCTGCAGTTCATCGTTCCCGAGGTGTCACACGTAGCGATGTGTGCTGCCTCAGGAACGACGAACAACCTGCGTGCTCAACAATCAGCGATGTTTTTTTTTAAAAGGAACGATGTGTCAACGATGGACGATAAGGTGAGTATTTTCCATCGTTAACGGTCGTTCCTTGCTGTCACACGCAACAACGTCACTAACGATGCCTGATGTGCGTCACGGAATCCATAACCCCTGCGATATATCGATAGATAAGTCGCTGCGTGTGACGGGGCCTTAAATCGTATCAGCTGCATTACCAATATCCAGAATTACACTTGCCTCCTCATAGAAAACCAACATGTTGGTTAGATACGACTTATCGTTCATGAATCCATGCTGGTTATCATGAAGAAACAGCAATTCAGGAATTGGGTTTTTTTTGTTTTGTTTTTTTTAAATGTTGTTCACCGTGTGGTAATATTAAGACAGTTTTATTCTTCAGGTCCATACGATTACATCCATATCACATTTATGTCGTTTTTTTGTGTATTGTCGCTTTTATAAACCTAAACGTAATAGGATATGTTTGAATCCAAAACAAAATCCAGAAATGACATAGAAAAATCCCAATAAAGCAGATACACTTTAAAACCAATTTTTACTAGATATGAATTAAAATAGACAATAACAAGATTGTGATAAACCAAGTGATTAAAACACTTTCCTTATGATGACCCTAAGAAGCTGATATACCTGCCTAACAAAGGAGGATTTAAACCCTAAGGCCCTCTTCACACGTCAGTGATTCTGGTACGTTTGTGCTTTTTTTTTTTATACGTACCAGAATCACTGACATACGCAGAGCCATTATAATCAATGGGTCTGCTCACACATCAGTAATTTTTCACTGAACATGTCTCGGTGAAGCGAATACGCGTGTCCGTTATTCTGCACGGAGACAAGTCCATTTTTTTCTGGCATCACTGATGACCCACGGACCACACTATGGTGTGATCCGTGTGTAATCCGTGAAACACGTACCAGAAAAACACTGACATATAAAATAATAAACATTTTCAACTAACCTTTCCAGCGATTCGCTGTGCAGCCTCCGCTTTCTGCAGCTCCTTCCCAGTTTATGAATATTCATGAAAGCAGGAACAGCTGACCCGGAAGTAGCTGCAGAGAGCGGTGGGCGGACACTGCAGAGCCAAGGAGTTCAGCACCATGGACAGCAGGAGCGAAGGCAGGTGAGTAATGTCCATTTGCAATCACGGATCACGGATTGCACATGGACAACCCACGTGTGCCGTGAATCACGGAACACGGAGGTACATGTGCGTGTTTTACAAGTCAGTGAAGAACGGCGGCTGCCCCTCGCTCACCCTAAACAAATTCTACCACTTCTTAAATAGTAAAATAGGGCAGGTAGAAATAATGTAGATAGTTATAAGTTACTTAGCTTGGTCAGTGGAGGTAACTTGCATTACATCAATAACATTTATCTATATATATATCTCGGCCTCCTGATGAACCCATGAAGGAGGAAATGCATTGGAGCGTCACACCAGTTTACCTGCACTGACCAAGCTAAGTAACTTAAAACTACCAAACTTATTTCTACCTGCGCTATTTACTATTTAAGAAGTGGTAGAATGGAGGCGTGTCCTGGACATGGCAGCGTGAGGACATGCTTCACTGGAGCTCCCGCACCCGACAGCCTAAGGGCAGTTTCACATCACCGTTTTCCTGCCGCATTGCCAGATCCGGCCTAAGTGTAGTACAGTTCAATACAGTTCACAGACAGTGCGGCAAGCCCCGGTCACATGCTGTCACAAGCTCCGGTCACATAACCGCATGTGCCCGGAGCTTGCCAGTGAACTGTATTGAACTGTACTACACTTATGCCGGATCTGGCAGTGCGGCAGCAAAACGCTGATGTGAAACCAGCGTAATACCCCTCTCCCGCCGAGCCCTCCGGACCGGATATGTCCCCCAAGAAGAAGCTGATATAAACGCTTACCCCGGCGCCAGCAGCGTTGAGTCTAAAGTCCCCCAGGAGCTTGACGCGCTTCCTCGCGGTTCTGGCCTCGGGATACTGTTAGGGCCAGGTGGAAGGGCAGACCCAGGAGGTGGATCCACTGGGCCGAACTCCTAGATGATGGTAAGGGGTCCGGTAGCTGGAGCACTACAGGTAGCAGGGCAGTCCGTGCACAAGAGTATAATAGAGAAGTCCCTGGGACCACGGAGTCACTGATGGTAGTCCGGGTGACGGAGCTCAGGTTCGGAAGCCGAGATGATGTCAGGCGGAGTCCGGAACCGTTGGAGCGAGATGACGGGTCACCACAGGGGTCAGAGATGGTACGGACTGTCAGGATGGCAGATAGGCAGCGTTCGGAGTGCGGGATGCGGCAGGACCGGATGGCGAGGCAGGATCAGCTCTAGAAGAGAGATACGTGAGTATGGCACAGAGACACAAGGAGACCTGACTCCTAGCTTGGGAAACACGAAGATCAGGCCCCGCCCCCTTGGACATTGCACCCCTTTATACCCCGTACCTGTGTGCTACATTTCCTGTCAGTGGACACTGGCCCTTTAAGAAAGGGTCAGTGACCGCGCGCGCGCCCTAATGCGCATGCGCGCGGCCCGGGTGCCAGAAGCCAGGGCAGGAAGCTGAGAGGAGGACGCAGCAGAGCCGGGCTGGGGCTGGGAAGCCGACGGGCGCCGGGAGCGGGGACCAGGAGGCCTGGGAAGCGCGGGCGATGGAGGCTGGAGAGCGGGGAGCGTGGCAGGTGAGCCGGGAAGCGGAGCAGAGGACCCGGGGAGCGTGACAGTACCCCCCCCCACGCCCCCCTCCCCGCAACCGGGACAGGAAGGCACGGATCAAAGGAGTACCCACATTCTCCCGGGGTTCCCAGGACCTATCCTCAGGACCATAGCCAGCCCAGTCCACCAGGAAGAACTGTCGGCCCCGTACAGTTTTCATGGCCACGATATCCCTTACCGCATAGATGTCGTCATCGGCAATAGGAGGAGGAGCCGAACTGGCAGCAGCGGAGAAGGGACCAAGGACAACCGGCTTGAGCAGGGAGACGTGGAAGGAGTTGGGTATCCTCATCGTGGCCGGGAGCTGTAGCTTGTAGGAGACCTCATTGATCTTGCGGAGGACTTTAAACGGCCCGATGTAGCGAGGACCCAGCTTGTAGGATGGTATCTTCAATCGGACGTACTTGGAAGCAAGCCAGACTAGATCTCCAGGAGAGAAACACGGAGGATCCAGACGTCTCTTGTCTGCATGTCTCTTCATCCGCAGGGAAGCACGCCCAAGGGACGCCTTGACAGAGTCCCAAATGGTTGCAAAGTCACGGGCTACAGCATCAGCAGCAGGGACATCCGAAGAAGGAGATACAGGCAATGGGACGGAGGGCTGAAGTCCGTAAACGACATGAAAGGGAGAGCTGGAGGAGGACTCACTGACGTGGTGGTTATGGGAGAATTCAGCCCAAGGAAGAAGCGTGGACCAGTCGTCGTGATGGGCGTTGACGTAGTGTCGTAAGAAGGAGGTCAAGATTTGGTTGACCCTTTCCACTTGGCCATTAGACTGAGGATGGTAGGCAGAAGAAAAGTCCAGAGTCACTCCCAGATGTTTGCAGAGAGCCCTCCAGAAGCGGGAGGTGAACTGAGTTCCTCTGTCGGACACGATGTGTGATGGAAAGCCATGCAAGCGGAAGATGTGATGTATATAGGCATCCGCGAGTTCCTGAGCAGAGGGCAGTCCAGCCATAGGGACGAAATGAGCCATTTTAGAGAACCGGTCCACCACGACCCATATGACTGTGTGTCCGGAGGACAATGGCAAGTCCGTAATAAAGTCCATTGCAATGTGTTGCCAGGGAACTGAGGGTATAGGCAGAGGCAGAAGACGGCCATATGGCAGGTGTTTGGGCGTCTTGTTCCTGGCACAAGAGGAGCAGGCAGAGACAAAAGCAGCGACGTCCGTGCGAAGGGATGGCCACCAGTAATGACGTACAATCGCACTCTATGTTTTCTTTTGACCAGCATGACCGGCTGTTTTCGAGGCATGGCCCCAGTGTAACACTTTTTGCCTGTCAGTCTCAGAGACATAGGTTTTCCCGGGCGGTATCTGGGCCAGGGTGACAGGAGCCACTGGAATGATTTTACTAGGACAGATGATGGGCTGTGATGTCTCCTCCTCCTGCTCCATGGGCATGAAAGACCTGGACAAGGCATCAGCGCGTACATTCTTGTCCGCGGGTCGGAAATGGAGCTGGAAATCGAACCTGGCAAAGAACAAGGACCACCTGGCTTGCCGTGGGTTCAGTCGCTGAGCGGACCGCAGGTATTCCAGGTTCTTGTGGTCCGTGTAAATGATTACGGGGTACACTGCTCCTTCCAGAAGGTAGCGCCATTCCTCCAGAGCCAGTTTTACTGCCAATAGCTCTCGGTCACCGATGGTGTAGTTGCGTTCAGGCGCTGAGAAGCTCTTGGAGAAGAAACCGCAAGTCACCATCTTCCCGGAGGAGGACTTCTGCATGAGCACTGCTCCGGCTCCCGAGGAGGAGGCATCCACCTCCAAGGTGAACTGGCGGTTTAACTCCGGACGGTGGAGCACAGGAGAGGAGGCAAATGCCCGCTTCAGGGAGCCAAACGCGGCGTCGGCCGCAGGTGACCAGTCCTTTGGATTAGCCTCCTTCTTGGTCAAGGCGGAGAGAGGAGCGGTCAGAGCAGAGAAGTGAGGGATGAACTGGCGGTAGTAGTTGGCGAATCCCAGAAAGCGTTGGATTGCCTTCAGTCCAGAAGGAGGAGGCCAGTTGAGAATGGAGGAGACCTTCTTTGGATCCATCTGCAGTCCGGTATCGGAGATGATGTAACCCAGGAAGGGGAGAGAAGACTGCTCAAAGACACACTTCTCATACTTAGCGTACAGACGATTCTCTCTCAGTCTTTGTAGAACTAGCTGCACGTTCTCTCTGTGGGTCTGGAGATCCGGAGAGAAGACAAGGATATCATCCAGATACACCACCACACAGACGTAGAGAAGGTCCCGGAAAACGTCGTTCACCAATTCCTGAAAGACTGCTGGTGCGTTACACAGGCCGAAGGGCATTATGCAGTATTCATAGTGCCCATCGCGAGTATTGAACGCGGTCTTCCATTCGTCCCCAGAGCGGATGCGGACCAGGTTGTAGGCACCTCGAAGGTCCAATTTGGTGAACACACGAGCTCCTCTAAGCCGGTCAAACAATTCGGGGATGAGCGGCAGAGGGTACTTGTTTTTTACGGTGATTTGGTTCAATCCCCGGTAGTCTATACATGGGCGTAGGTCGCCCTCTTTCTTCTTAATGAAGAAGAAGCCTGCTCCAGCAGGAGAGGAGGATCTCCGAATGAATCCCCTTGCCAGGCTCTCTGTGATGTAAGTAGACATGGCCCTTGTTTCGGCTGGAGATAATGGATATATCCGTCCTCGAGGTGGTGTTGTTCCCGGGAGCAGGTCGATGGCACAATCGTACGGACGATGTGGCGGAAGTACCTCAGATTCCTTTTTATCAAAGACGTCCGCGAAGGACCAATAGGCCGAGGGCAGTCCCGGTAGGTTCTCTGGAACCGGAGGTCGTCGGATGGGTTGTATGGTCTTCAGACACTTCTCCTGGCACGAAGAGCCCCATCGGGTGATTTCACCAGTGCCCCAGGTGACTGATGGCTCGTGTGTCCGTAACCAGGGAAGTCCCAGCAGGATTTGATGGGACATGTGTGGAAGGACGTAGAGAGCGATGTTCTCGGTGTGCAGGGCACCGATACGTAGTTCCACCGGCTTGGTGATCCAGGAGATGGTGTCAGAGAGGGGTCTCCCATCCACAGAGGCAATCACGAGAGGTTTGTCGAGTGGAGTGACAGGCACCTGGTACTTGTCCACCGTGGCTTGCTGGATGAAATTGCCTGCTGCCCCAGAATCGAGGTACGCCTCGGCCGTGAACCGCGTCTCTCCCGTTGACACTTGTACAGTCCACATAACCGGGTCTGAGAGAGTCCCAGCACCTAGGGTGGCCTCTCCTACCAACCCTAGGCTTTGGAGTTTCCCGGCCTCTCTGGGCAGGAGCGTAGCAGGTGTGTGCCCTCTCCGCAGTAGAAGCAGAGGCCCTTGGCGAGCCGCTCTGCTCGACGTTGTTCAGACTGCCGCACACGGTCGACCTGCATGGGCTCATGGACGGAGACACCAGATGCCGTTGACTGGAGAATGGCGGACTTCTGCGGAGGAGAGGAATGCCGTACCAGACGTCTCTCACGGGACACCTCTTTAGATCGCTCCTGAAAGTGGATGTCCACTCGAGTCGCTAGGGTAATCAGGGCATCCAGGGTGGATGGTACGTCACGACCAGCCAGCTCATCTTTAATTCGACCCGAGAGTCCTTCCCAGAAGGCGGCAGTTAGGGCCTTGTTGTTCCAGCCAAGTTCCGAAGCCAAGGTGCGAAAACGGATTGCGTATTGACCCACCGTCAGAGTCCCCTGACGTAACCGGAGAAGAGATGAGGCAGACGCGGAGGCGCGTCCGGGCTCGTCAAAGGTGCCACGGAATGCCTGCAGAAACTCCTGGATGTTCGTGGTCACAGGATCCTCCTTCTCCCACAAGGGGTTCATCCACGCCAGTGCCTCACCCTCTAGATGGGACATGATGAAGGCGACCTTGGCTTGGTCGGAGGCAAACAAATGCGGCAGCTGCGTGAAATGGAGGGAGCATTGGTTTATGAAACCCCTGCAGGTCTTGGGATCTCCGGCGTACCGGGGTGGTGAAGCCAAACGAAGTCTGGAAGCATCCGAAGAGGCTGCCACGGGGGCTGGAGCCGTGGATTGGCTAGTGGAAGCCCGAGATGCTGAAGATGTAATTTACGCTTGTAGCGTGTTAAGGCGGGCGTCCACCGAAGTCATGAAGTTCAGCATGCGGGTCTGGGTCTCACGCTGGCGTTGGAGTTCCTCCTGCAAGGCCGCTAGTGCTTCAGCGGGATCCATGGCCTGATCTTACTGTTAGGGCCAGGTGGAAGGGCAGACCCAGGAGGTGGATCCACTGGGCCGAACTCCTAGATGATGGTAAGGGGTCCGGTAGCTGGAGCACTACAGGTAGCAGGGCAGTCCGTGCACAAGAGTATAATAGAGAAGTCCCTGGGACCACGGAGTCACTGATGGTAGTCCGGGTGACGGAGCTCAGGTTCGGAAGCCGAGATGATGTCAGGCGGAGTCCGGAACCGTTGGAGCGAGATGACGGGTCACCACAGGGGTCAGAGATGGTACGGACTGTCAGGATGGCAGATAGGCAGCGTTCGGAGTGCGGGATGCGGCAGGACCGGATGGCGAGGCAGGATCAGCTCTAGAAGAGAGATACGTGAGTATGGCACAGAGACACAAGGAGACCTGACTCCTAGCTTGGGAAACACGAAGATCAGGCCCCGCCCCCTTGGACATTGCACCCCTTTATACCCCGTACCTGTGTGCTACATTTCCTGTCAGTGGACACTGGCCCTTTAAGAAAGGGTCAGTGACCGCGCGCGCGCCCTAATGCGCATGCGCGCGGCCCGGGTGCCAGAAGCCAGGGCAGGAAGCTGAGAGGAGGACGCAGCAGAGCCGGGCTGGGGCTGGGAAGCCGACGGGCGCCGGGAGCGGGGACCAGGAGGCCTGGGAAGCGCGGGCGATGGAGGCTGGAGAGCGGGGAGCGTGGCAGGTGAGCCGGGAAGCGGAGCAGAGGACCCGGGGAGCGTGACAGTACCCCCCCCCACGCCCCCCTCCCCGCAACCGGGACAGGAAGGCACGGATCAAAGGAGTACCCACATTCTCCCGGGGTTCCCAGGACCTATCCTCAGGACCATAGCCAGCCCAGTCCACCAGGAAGAACTGTCGGCCCCGTACAGTTTTCATGGCCACGATATCCCTTACCGCATAGATGTCGTCATCGGCAATAGGAGGAGGAGCCGAACTGGCAGCAGCGGAGAAGGGACCAAGGACAACCGGCTTGAGCAGGGAGACGTGGAAGGAGTTGGGTATCCTCATCGTGGCCGGGAGCTGTAGCTTGTAGGAGACCTCATTGATCTTGCGGAGGACTTTAAACGGCCCGATGTAGCGAGGACCCAGCTTGTAGGATGGTATCTTCAATCGGACGTACTTGGAAGCAAGCCAGACTAGATCTCCAGGAGAGAAACACGGAGGATCCAGACGTCTCTTGTCTGCATGTCTCTTCATCCGCAGGGAAGCACGCCCAAGGGACGCCTTGACAGAGTCCCAAATGGTTGCAAAGTCACGGGCTACAGCATCAGCAGCAGGGACATCCGAAGAAGGAGATACAGGCAATGGGACGGAGGGCTGAAGTCCGTAAACGACATGAAAGGGAGAGCTGGAGGAGGACTCACTGACGTGGTGGTTATGGGAGAATTCAGCCCAAGGAAGAAGCGTGGACCAGTCGTCGTGATGGGCGTTGACGTAGTGTCGTAAGAAGGAGGTCAAGATTTGGTTGACCCTTTCCACTTGGCCATTAGACTGAGGATGGTAGGCAGAAGAAAAGTCCAGAGTCACTCCCAGATGTTTGCAGAGAGCCCTCCAGAAGCGGGAGGTGAACTGAGTTCCTCTGTCGGACACGATGTGTGATGGAAAGCCATGCAAGCGGAAGATGTGATGTATATAGGCATCCGCGAGTTCCTGAGCAGAGGGCAGTCCAGCCATAGGGACGAAATGAGCCATTTTAGAGAACCGGTCCACCACGACCCATATGACTGTGTGTCCGGAGGACAATGGCAAGTCCGTAATAAAGTCCATTGCAATGTGTTGCCAGGGAACTGAGGGTATAGGCAGAGGCAGAAGACGGCCATATGGCAGGTGTTTGGGCGTCTTGTTCCTGGCACAAGAGGAGCAGGCAGAGACAAAAGCAGCGACGTCCGTGCGAAGGGATGGCCACCAGTAATGACGTACAATCGCACTCCATGTTTTCTTTTGACCAGCATGACCGGCTGTTTTCGAGGCATGGCCCCAGTGTAACACTTTTTGCCTGTCAGTCTCAGAGACATAGGTTTTCCCGGGCGGTATCTGGGCCAGGGTGACAGGAGCCACTGGAATGATTTTACTAGGACAGATGATGGGCTGTGATGTCTCCTCCTCCTGCTCCATGGGCATGAAAGACCTGGACAAGGCATCAGCGCGTACATTCTTGTCCGCGGGTCGGAAATGGAGCTGGAAATCGAACCTGGCAAAGAACAAGGACCACCTGGCTTGCCGTGGGTTCAGTCGCTGAGCGGACCGCAGGTATTCCAGGTTCTTGTGGTCCGTGTAAATGATTACGGGGTACACTGCTCCTTCCAGAAGGTAGCGCCATTCCTCCAGAGCCAGTTTTACTGCCAATAGCTCTCGGTCACCGATGGTGTAGTTGCGTTCAGGCGCTGAGAAGCTCTTGGAGAAGAAACCGCAAGTCACCATCTTCCCGGAGGAGGACTTCTGCATGAGCACTGCTCCGGCTCCCGAGGAGGAGGCATCCACCTCCAAGGTGAACTGGCGGTTTAACTCCGGACGGTGGAGCACAGGAGAGGAGGCAAATGCCCGCTTCAGGGAGCCAAACGCGGCGTCGGCCGCAGGTGACCAGTCCTTTGGATTAGCCTCCTTCTTGGTCAAGGCGGAGAGAGGAGCGGTCAGAGCAGAGAAGTGAGGGATGAACTGGCGGTAGTAGTTGGCGAATCCCAGAAAGCGTTGGATTGCCTTCAGTCCAGAAGGAGGAGGCCAGTTGAGAATGGAGGAGACCTTCTTTGGATCCATCTGCAGTCCGGTATCGGAGATGATGTAACCCAGGAAGGGGAGAGAAGACTGCTCAAAGACACACTTCTCATACTTAGCGTACAGACGATTCTCTCTCAGTCTTTGTAGAACTAGCTGCACGTTCTCTCTGTGGGTCTGGAGATCCGGAGAGAAGACAAGGATATCATCCAGATACACCACCACACAGACGTAGAGAAGGTCCCGGAAAACGTCGTTCACCAATTCCTGAAAGACTGCTGGTGCGTTACACAGGCCGAAGGGCATTATGCAGTATTCATAGTGCCCATCGCGAGTATTGAACGCGGTCTTCCATTCGTCCCCAGAGCGGATGCGGACCAGGTTGTAGGCACCTCGAAGGTCCAATTTGGTGAACACACGAGCTCCTCTAAGCCGGTCAAACAATTCGGGGATGAGCGGCAGAGGGTACTTGTTTTTTACGGTGATTTGGTTCAATCCCCGGTAGTCTATACATGGGCGTAGGTCGCCCTCTTTCTTCTTAATGAAGAAGAAGCCTGCTCCAGCAGGAGAGGAGGATCTCCGAATGAATCCCCTTGCCAGGCTCTCTGTGATGTAAGTAGACATGGCCCTTGTTTCGGCTGGAGATAATGGATATATCCGTCCTCGAGGTGGTGTTGTTCCCGGGAGCAGGTCGATGGCACAATCGTACGGACGATGTGGCGGAAGTACCTCAGATTCCTTTTTATCAAAGACGTCCGCGAAGGACCAATAGGCCGAGGGCAGTCCCGGTAGGTTCTCTGGAACCGGAGGTCGTCGGATGGGTTGTATGGTCTTCAGACACTTCTCCTGGCACGAAGAGCCCTATCGGGTGATTTCACCAGTGCCCCAGGTGACTGATGGCTCGTGTGTCCGTAACCAGGGAAGTCCCAGCAGGATTTGATGGGACATGTGTGGAAGGACGTAGAGAGCGATGTTTTCGGTGTGCAGGGCACCGATACGTAGTTCCACCGGCTTGGTGATCCAGGAGATGGTGTCAGAGAGGGGTCTCCCATCCACAGAGGCAATCACGAGAGGTTTGTCGAGTGGAGTGACAGGCACCTGGTACTTGTCCACCGTGGCTTGCTGGATGAAATTGCCTGCTGCCCCAGAATCGAGGTACGCCTCGGCCGTGAACCGCGTCTCTCCCGTTGACACTTGTACAGTCCACATAACCGGGTCTGAGAGAGTCCCAGCACCTAGGGTGGCCTCTCCTACCAACCCTAGGCTTTGGAGTTTCCCGGCCTCTCTGGGCAGGAGCGTAGCAGGTGTGTGCCCTCTCCGCAGTAGAAGCAGAGGCCCTTGGCGAGCCGCTCTGCTCGACGTTGTTCAGACTGCCGCACACGGTCGACCTGCATGGGCTCATGGACGGAGACACCAGATGCCGTTGACTGGAGAATGGCGGACTTCTGCGGAGGAGAGGAATGCCGTACCGGACGTCTCTCACGGGACACCTCTTTAGATCGCTCCTGAAAGTGGATGTCCACTCGAGTCGCTAGGGTAATCAGGGCATCCAGGGTGGATGGTACGTCACGACCAGCCAGCTCATCTTTAATTCGACCCGAGAGTCCTTCCCAGAAGGCGGCAGTTAGGGCCTTGTTGTTCCAGCCAAGTTCCGAAGCCAAGGTGCGAAAACGGATTGCGTATTGACCCACCGTCAGAGTCCCCTGACGTAACCGGAGAAGAGATGAGGCAGACGCGGAGGCGCGTCCGGGCTCGTCAAAGGTGCCACGGAATGCCTGCAGAAACTCCTGGATGTTCGTGGTCACAGGATCCTCCTTCTCCCACAAGGGGTTCATCCACGCCAGTGCCTCACCCTCTAGATGGGACATGATGAAGGCGACCTTGGCTTGGTCGGAGGCAAACAAATGCGGCAGCTGCGTGAAATGGAGGGAGCATTGGTTTATGAAACCCCTGCAGGTCTTGGGATCTCCGGCGTACCGGGGTGGTGAAGCCAAACGAAGTCTGGAAGCATCCGAAGAGGCTGCCACGGGGGCTGGAGCCGTGGATTGGCTAGTGGAAGCCCGAGATGCTGAAGATGTAATTTACGCTTGTAGCGTGTTAAGGCGGGCGTCCACCGAAGTCATGAAGTTCAGCATGCGGGTCTGGGTCTCACGCTGGCGTTGGAGTTCCTCCTGCAAGGCCGCTAGTGCTTCAGCGGGATCCATGGCCTGATCTTACTGTTAGGGCCAGGTGGAAGGGCAGACCCAGGAGGTGGATCCACTGGGCCGAACTCCTAGATGATGCTAAGGGGTCCGGTAGCTGGAGCACTACAGGTAGCAGGGCAGTCCGTGCACAAGAGTATAATAGAGAAGTCCCTGGGACCACGGAGTCACTGATGGTAGTCCGGGTGACGGAGCTCAGGTTCGGAAGCCGAGATGATGTCAGGCGGAGTCCGGAACCGTTGGAGCGAGATGACGGGTCACCACAGGGGTCAGAGATGGTACGGACTGTCAGGATGGCAGATATGCAGCGGGATGCGGCAGGACCGGATGGCGAGGCAGGATCAGCTCTAGAAGAGAGATACGTGAGTATGGCACAGAGACACAAGGAGACCTGACTCCTAGCTTGGGAAACACGAAGATCAGGCCCCGCCCCCTTGGACATTGCACCCCTTTATACCCCGTACCTGTGTGCTACATTTCCTGTCAGTGGACACTGGCCCTTTAAGAAAGGGTCAGTGACCGCGCGCGCGCCCTAATGCGCATGCGCGCGGCCCGGGTGCCAGAAGCCAGGGCAGGAAGCTGAGAGGAGGACGCAGCAGAGCCGGGCTGGGGCTGGGAAGCCGACGGGCGCCGGGAGCGGGGACCAGGAGGCCTGGGAAGCGCGGGCGATGGAGGCTGGAGAGCGGGGAGCGTAGCAGGTGAGCCGGGAAGCGGAGCAGAGGACCCGGGGAGCGTGACAGATACCCGCGCACGGCTGGAGACAAGATGGCGCTGGCCAGCTCTGTGTGCTCCGGGCAGAACTTCTCGAAACAACAACGGGAGCCTGCACATGTTGTAAGTTGTTGCGGGGCCCAGGGAGTCTCTCCATGTAATAGCCCAGACTGGAGGATGTAAGAGGGACTCAGCCTCAGATACAGGCTTGGACAGTGGGTGCATGGCCTCTGTGCAGTCTGGCAGAGGGGGGAGGATGGGGCCGGGGTGATACATCTCTCAGGAGGCACGCAAGAGATGGAGGGTACAGGCAATATTCAGCTCTGGGAAGCCCTCTGCATTGGATGGGGGCAGCTTCAATGGCTCCTTAACACCCATGCAGCGCTCCTCTGACACTCAAGATCTGCAGGCCCTGAGGGAACTGATTCTGGCCTTGCCTAGCAAAAATGACTTTGAGGAGATAATGACAAGGATAGAGCAGGCCCAGCTATCAGCATTAACAGCTATAAGAGAGGAGATGGGGGTGCTGGATGATAGGGTCACTGCTACAGAGCAGGCCCAGGAATCCTTGGAGGGCAGATTGGATCGACTGGAGAGAGACTGTGAAACATCTAATAACCGCATAAGAGATCTGGCGCTGATCTTAGAGGATCAGGAGAACAGAAGCCATAGAAATAACATCCGTCTGAAAGGCATTCCAAAGGACTGGTCCCAGGAGCGTCTGTATACAAGAGTGCTAGTTATTTTTAATACATGATATGATTCAACAGGATCCATAGGGTGGCCATGCCAAATGCTCATCTTTCCTCCTGTCCAAGAGATGTTTTGTGCCACTTGCATTATTACAGGGACAAAGAGCGGATCCTACAGGGGGCCTGGTCTCATGGTCCGGTGGATATGGAGGGTGCTATGGTGTCACTGTTTCCAGACGTCTCCAGCAGAACCCTTCTCATAAGAAGGCAGCTGCACCCTTTTGTGTAGAATTAAGGAAGTCAATGCTTCATACCGTTGGGGTCACCCGTTCCACCTCATAGTCCAAAAGGGGGAGTCAATGTTCCTACTTAAAAAGCACTTAAACCTTCCAAGTCTGTTCTCTTTTTTGGGGTCCTTCGAGATGTCTCTACCTGGCTGGCTTTCGTTGGACACGTCAGGTCCCCCAACACTGAGAAAGGAGAAGAGGGATACGCTCAACGTACCTCCGGATGGCAGCAACTGTGTAACAATTATGTCGATACACTAATCTAATCGCAGTTAATATAACGAAACTGAGACAAGGGTTGGGTGAATGCTCTGTATTAAACAAACCATAAACACAGTGAAATTAGGCAGAGACTACCAGAATACAACTACAAATAGAATGTAAATGCACCCACACTATATGTAACTGTTCAGACAGCAAATAGAATAACGCGCACAGCAACTGATATGCCGAAGTCCAGAATAGATATGAGTCTGCAACAAACTAGAGCATGAATGTCCAGAATATTGTAAGCAGAGGTGAATGTCCAGGGAAATGTTTGCAGCAAACAGATGGTGAATGTCCAGTTTATGAGCACAGCAACAAAATGGTGACATGTCCAGGATATAATCAGCACAGCAGCAGGTAATAAATGTCCAGAATTAAGTGCACAAAAAACGTTTCAGTATACTACCTAGGACAGAAGTAAGCCCCGCAAAAATTCAGCGCACAGTCCGTCATGAATGAGACCTGCATAAGAACAGTGCTGAGGCAGAGCACATAATTAAGATGCAGCAGGCAGTCCATAGCAAGCCAGAATGTCTAGGAGCCAGTAGCACAAAATACTCAGGCAGGGAATGGACCCCGGACCAGGACTTATAAGCAGGGCACACAGGAAGTTCAAGGGCTAGACGAGGTAACATACTCCATCTTGGACGAGGGCAAACAAACAACAAATTTCATGAAGAATCTGGAACCTCACATTCTGACTCGTTCATGGAGAAGGTCATCATCTCCTAGAGCAGTGATAGCAAACCTATGGCACGAGTGCCAGACAGACACGCAGAGCCCTCTGTCGGCGTATTGACGTCTTCTAGCTACGCAGAAACTGAGGACCCAGAGGCGCGCAGTGGTGGAGTGGATATTTTAAGGCAAGTATGCTTTTTTTTTTTTTTTTTAAACTCTGTGCGGCTGTACCGGGATGGGGAGACATGCCAGGATGGAGGAACATATCAGGATGGGGGCATATGCCAGGATGGAGGAACATATCAGGATGGGGGTGGGGACATGCCAGCATCGAGGAATATATGAGGATGTGGGGAACATGCCAGGATGGACAATGCGCTGATTACCCTTTCAGTTAGGCTGTGGAACCCCATTTTTAGACAGTCAATGGACCTTGAATACTTCGTTATTGGCTGATCCGACGGTAATGGAGGAGGTGCGGACAGGATTGAAAGAATATCTGGAAGGCAATGCAACCGGAGAGGTGTCACCGATTGTGGTCTGGGAGGTGCACAAATGTGTCACTAGGAAGCTTTTTATTAAGCATGGGGCTCGACTGAAGAGGGAGTGAGCCGAGGAGGTCACTGCTCTTCTGTCCGAAATTCGCCAGTTAGAACTTAACCATAAGGGTTCCTTAGACGTTACCGTAGGTACCCTCTTGGTTAGGAAATGAGATGCGCCCTGCTGAACGTCAAGGCTCAAAGTGCTTTGGCCCGGTGCCGATGCCATTTTTACAAGTTTGGAAACGAGCAGCAGAACCCTCGCAAGAACATTATGGACTCAGAGGCTAAAGGGGTATGTCCCTTTAGTGCGGTCTTCTGGTGGAGGGTCAGCAGTCCTGCCTAAGGAAATTGCAGTGGCATTTAGGGACTTTTACTCTTACTCTGCTCCATCGACACCCTCCGGTCGGAGAAGTCCCTAGAGGACCTCCGCAAACATATAGAGGTGTATATCCATAGGTCGGGTATGAAGCGGATCAGACCTGGGGATCACTTGGAGCTGCAGAGACCGATCTCGGAGTCAGAGCTTGTGGTTGCTATCAAGTATTCCCTGTTGGGGAAAGCCCTGGGACCAGATGTATTTCCATGAATTTATTATAAGAATATGGGTCCTCTCCTCTACTCAGCATTCTTACAGGCCTTCAACAATGTGACCCTTTCCCCCCTCGCCTCCCCTGCCCAGGGATACGATGGCTGCCAAAATCGTAGTGATTCCACAGGAGGGTAAGGATCTCACCCTTTCCTCAAGCTACCTCCCCATTTCCCTCCTTAATGCTGACTTGACGTTATTTACGAGGATAGTGGCGAGTAGCTTGTCACCCTTGCTGGGAGAGGTCATTCCCAGGAAGAAGGAAAGCTTTTTGAATATCTTTCTCTCGGCCGCTCTTTGAGTCACAAACATTCCCTCCCAGACTTTGAGGTCCCATCAGACCATCGGTGCAACGTTGGAGTGTTGCTCTCAATGTACGTTCAGAAAGTACTTGCTCCCTGTGCCCTCTCCGCTCTCACCCATTATAGGCTCCCCTGAGTTCCTCCCCAGCATTGCAGATCCAGTTTTCAGCAGTTAGATTATAGGTACCAGGTTCAGAGCTTGTCAGTTTGGGACTGGGTGCGGGTAGCCTTCTTTGGCTGATCTTCAGGACGCGGAGTCACCGGGCTCGCTCGTGCTATGGAGATCTATGCAACTCAAACACTTTATTTGCTCCCTACCCACTTTTGACCATTACGTTGGCCCCCCACTGAGTTCGAGAAGGTGTGTTTGGGAGGGGGAACAGTGCCGCATTCTCTCTCTCTGGTCTATGCCCTCTGTCAAATCTAGAGGATGCTTCTCCCTCGGAGTATCTACGAAAGTGGGAGAGGGACCTGGGTGGGGATCACACTGTCGGACGAGCAAATAGGGACAATCTTGGTCTTTGCCCACAAGGCTTCAATTAGATCAAGAAGCTAACTTTAATTTATTAGCGAGATGGTATAGGGTCCCGACCAAACTGCATCAGATTTCCCGGGGACGCATCACTCTTGCTAGACATTTTGTGAGGGAGAGCTTGATTTTGTACACATCTTTTGGTCTTGCCCCGCTTTACAGAGGTTCTGGTTGGATGTGGGGGGAGCGATTAAAGTATGTGACTGGTACGACTCAGGAGCTGGTTCCGGAACGGTTTCTGTTGCAGCTGTCGGAGTCATCAATAAACAACTATAAGGCTATGTGCGCACGTTGCATTCTGTCCCTGCAGAAATTTCTGCAGCTATTTGAACAGCACACGTGCGCTTCAAATCGCTGCAGAAAGAGTCCGTAATGAAAAGCCGATTTCATGCGCTCTGAGTGCAGCCCCTCCCATAGACAGAGCGGGGGCTGCATGCAAAGCGCACGAAAGTAGTGACATGTCACTTCTTAGAACGCAGCGCTTCGGGCAGCAGCCGAAGCGCTGCGTTCTAATACGCCACGTGCGCACGTCTCATGCACAATCTTCATAGATTGTGCTGGGGTCGCAGGACACATGCAGTTACGCTGCAGTGCAGATCGCAGCGTAACTGCATGAAAATACGCAACGTGCGCACAGAACCTAAGCATTCTCTGCTAAGATTTTTGGTGATGGACGCTAGCTTGTGCATCCCTCTGAAATGGAAGTCTGACACTCCCCCCTTACTGGCCATGTGGGCCTCTAGGGTCAATAACCTCATGCAAATGGAGGATATGATGTCCTCTATCTATGATCGGTATGAGCTCTTTTACACAACCTGGTTTCCTTGGCTGGATTTTAAATATATAGAGAATTATGAGGCGCTGATGACCGGAAGATAGAATATTTTGGGTACTGGGTGCCTGTGCCCTTGGGGGTTGGAGTTCCCTCCCCCTTTCCCTTGGATTTCACTAGATTCTCCCCTGCGTCCACCCTAGACATCCCCAGTATGCATGTTTGTGCCCTTCTTTTCTTGTTCTTTCCTTTTAATTGTCGCTTTTCTTTTTCTTTCTTTTTTTGTTCATGGGTTATATCCTTTATAGCTCTATTAAAACTTAGTTCCAGACTTGAGCTTGTGGTGGGCCCATTCTGCCTATCAGGCTCTGAGGCATATGTTTCAGATTATTTGATTTTGTTGTACCTGTATACTTGATTTTTACTATTTTTTATCCAAGCTCGAGTTTGTGGATAAATAAAAAAATAAAAAAAAAAAATAGAATTTGTTTAGTAATAGTAGCAACAAATCCAGCTCACCATCTCTGCATCCACTCTCTGTTCAGAGCCAGAACAGAGACCCTGCCACGGCCTGATAATCGTACAAGTGAAACAGGAAAGTCCAGCTCAAATGAACATTGCTTCTTTATTTCTTAACAATTTCAAGTACACGGGAGTGACGGGACTTAAAATTTTTCACAAGGAAAACGCTATAATGTCCCGTGTACTTGAAATTCTCAAGAAAAGAAACAACTGTTCATTTGAGCTGGACTTTCCTGTTTTACTTGTTAGAATTTGTTTAGGGCAAGCGAGGGGCAGCAGTCATTGTACGGGGGCATCACTATCTTTTAGGCCAGTTTCAGACGTCCATGTTTCAGGTACTTGTAACATCCCTTTCTAACACGGTTGCCATATGCACCCATGTTATTCTGTAGAGTTACACACACACACGTCTGTGTGGTCCCACATGTCCCCGCACCCACACACGTCCATTTTTTCTTCGGCATCACGGATCGCACACTGATGTGATCAGTGTGACACGTACCGGAGAAAACACGTGTCTTTGCAATAAAAAGATTTTCTATATTCACCTGTATCCAGCGCTGCTTTCTTCCTACAGCTTCGCTTTCTCCTGCTTCTGACCCCCCGCTAATTATGCTCATTGCATATTCACTGCACCTTGGACCTGGAAGCAGGAGCATCGCCAGGGACCGCGCCGGGGACAGTATTTTCGGTGACAGGTGAGTATCCAGCAAGCAGTGTGTGCAGTGACGTCTAGGAGGTCATCGGAGTTACTAATGAACGCTGATGAAATCAATAAAGTCACCGCCGTGACACCCGCTGTAGTGCGGGTGTCATTAGGAGGTCATCAGAGGTCATTGGGAACTCCAATGACCTCCTGGATGTCACTGCACACACACTGCAAACCTCATACTGCTCCAAACCACATCCAAGAAGTTTATTAATCCTTTAGGTTCTTTACATGAACTAAAGCAATGTGAAGGGAAACTAGGCCCCTGAAGGAATTTATCAAGATGTTTGATTAGCACCTAAACCCTCAGGTGCTTCACAGAATGTTATAATGTTGAGCCTTAAAATTAATTACATCATTAGAACAAAAATGTTGCTTTAACCCCAAATCTTTCATTTTCACAAGGGTAAAAGGAGAAAATGCACTGTACAATTTGTTGTGCAATTTCTCCTGAGTACGCCAATAGCCCATTATGTGGTGGGAAAACTGCTGTTTGGGCACACCACAGGGCTCGGAAAGGAAGGAGCGCCATTTGACTTTTTGAATGCAAAATTGGCTGAAATTATTAGCAGACGCCATGTTGCGTTTGGAGATTCCCTGATATCCCCCCACAAGTAACCCCATTTTGGAAACTAGACCCCTCAATTAATTTACCTAGATGTTTGGTGAGCACCTCGAACTTTTAGGTGCTTCACAGGATTTTATAAAGTTGAGCTGCGAAAATGAAAATTAAATTTTTTAACTTCACAAATGTTGCGTTAACACCAATTTTTTTAAATTCACTAGGGTAACGAGAGATAGTGACACATACAATTTGTTGTGAAATTTCTTCTCAGTACAGCAGTACCCCATATGTGATCAAAAACTACTTTTGAGGCGCAGTACAAAGTGAAAAAAGGAAGGAGTGCCATATTGGAGTTCAGATTTAGCTGGAATAATTTAGAGGTTCCATGACACATTGGCAAACCCCCATGAGGTGTCGGAACAGCATAGACCCCCCACAAGTGACCCATTAAAAAACTGCACCCCTCAATGAATTCTTCTAGGGGCGCAGTGAACATATTGACATTACAGGTGTGTCATAAAATTTTACACTATTAGGTCAGGGCCACATGGGGCACTACTATGATGCTCGCATGACACTCTGCTCGCGCTGGCAGAACAGCAGGAGGCGAGTGTCATGCTAGTATCCATGCAAGTGAGGTCCGACTGTGCGAATGGACCTCAGCTGCGAGCCGCCTCTGAGGAGGGGCGGGCCAGCGCTGCAGAGGGGCAGGCCGGCACGGAGTAGGGGAGGGAGGGATTTATCTCCCTTCTCTCCTCCGTAGCCGGCTATTGCGATTCTCGCTCTGCACACGCGGTACACTGGTGTACCGTGATTTTTCTCTCGCCCCATTCACTTGAATGGGTGCGAGAGAAAAGAGTCTCGCACTACAATCGCAGCATGCTGTGATTGTTTTCTCGGTCAGATTAGGGCTGAGAAAATAATCGCTCATGTGCGTTGACACACAGGCTAAATTTGGTCCGAGTGGAATGCGATGTTTTATCGCACTCCACTCGCACCGATTTTCTCGCCGTATGGCTTAGGCTTTAGGAGATGAAGAAAAAATAATTACATTTTTACAACTAAAATTTTGGTTTAACCCCAGATTTCCTATTTTCACAAGGGGAATAAGTCAATAAATGCATCATAATATGTTGCACCATTTCTCCTGAACGAGGCAATACAGTGACCGTACAGTATTGTTTGGTAATACGGCAGGACTCTAGAGGGAAGGGAACACCCATGAAGTCAAATGCAGTGAATGTGGGAGAATTAAAAATAGCAAATAAGCCCTTGTCGTGCCCAGTATATTGTAGTTCTCTTATCTCTCTTAGTTCTCTTGTGCCCAACCCATGCTTCTGGAGACACACACCTCGTAAATTAAATGGGCACTACTCACTACAATAATGCCAACATATGGACGTTAACTGTGGCTTACGCCTCTTTCCACGTACATGAAAATCATGCACGTTTTGCACGGATATGTAAATTTGCGTACGGCCCTCCATGTGCCGTGATTTTGGCTCACAAATGTTCTGTGTGCTATCCGTGATAACACATGGAGAGCAGGAACTTTCTGCTCACCTGTCCTGGTTGCTGCTATCCGTGGTGCTGATGTCTTTCACTCTGCCGTCTCCGTCCCTGCTGACTCCCTGCTGCTGCTTCCGGCCCGAAGTGCAGTGAATATGTGATGAGTATAATGGGCGGGGGTCGTAAGCAAGTCACAGCAGCGGCAGAAACAGCAGGGCTGAAGAAGGTGAGTATAGAAATTAATTTTATTTCACAGAAATGTGGTTTTCTCCAGTACGTGTCACACTGATGTCACACAGAGCACATCCGTGCGGTGCATGTGACATCCATGCTGCCAGAGAAAAACAGACATGTCTACGTGTGGAGCACGCGGACACATATATGCCCCACACGGTCCATGTGAAAACACCGATGTGTGCGCAGACCCATTGATTTTAATGGGTCTACGTGTGCCTATGTCTCCGGTACGTGTGAAAACGGACGTCACATGTACTGGAGACACAAAAGTGTGAAGGGGCCTTAGGCACAGAAGGGAGGGGAGTATGTAAATTTGGGAGCACAGATTTTGCTGGATTTCTGTTTTGAGGAGGAGCCATAACGCTTTTCATTAGTCTTTTGTGCTACCAATAACGTGAACGCCCCCAATATTTCCTTCAACATATGACACACCTGAGTGGGGAATTGTGTTTTTGTGGGTTGAACTGAATGCTATTTGTCAATTTAGGGTACAGAATGTTTTGGATCAGTTTACGTTTATCCTGTGCTCTATACTGAGCACTTACATCACGGTTTCCATCTACTTCTCTGAAATATGTGAATCGCTCACTAATGAGGCAGCACTGTTACTCCGGATTCCATTTGGCCTCTGTTTAGCGGTGTCCATCTTAAAGGTGAACAATTCTCTTGTTCATCACACTATCGTGCATGCCTAAATAGACGCGTAAAAAGATAGACACCGCCGGACCACAGGCCAGACAAGAGCTCAATGTGAACCCCTTCTGCCTCATTATGGTGCGATCTTTGGGAGGAAGAATAAACAAATCAACAGCAGTTGAAGACTTGGCTTTATTTTTTACTCCTTATACCTTATGGAATACATGATTAGGCGTCTTCATTCCTAATGGTCAGAACGATTTCAGCAATACCAGATTTATATTGTGTTTTTATATTTGGCTACTATCACACTAAAAACACTGTTAAATAGATAAATGTTTTTCACCAAAATTTGAAGGCTCTAATATTCTTATTTTTGTGCTGACAATTGTCATGTGAGGGCTTGTTTTCTGTGGGATGTGTTGGAGTTTCATTGGTAAAATTTTAGGACGCATTTTTTGATCACTTTCGTTTCCACCTTTTGTGAGGCAAAGTTATGTAGAAACATCAATTCAGCATTTTATTCTTTTTTTTTTTTTTTTTACACTGTTCACCAAGTCATAAAAGTGATGACCGCTTTATTCTTCAGGTCACCACAATTACAGCCTACCAAAATTATACTTTTTTTTGCTTCTTTTAAACTATAAAAACTATTTTATAGAAAAAAAAGTTTCTGAATTGCTGTAGGCTGAGAAATATAGCTTTTTTTATTATTTAGCTGACTGAGCTGTATGGCTGTTTTGTTTTTAGTTTTAGGACAAGATGACGTTTTCAGTACAGATGAGCAATCCTGATCAGCAAAGATCGGAAAATGTTAAAATCGTACGATTTTTGACCGAATTGGGATTGGACATCCGAACATTTACCGCAAAAGTGGGTGATCTTGCCAAGGATCGGTAAATATTCGGATGGTAAAACCATCCTCTACCTACCCATCACAGTGATGTCAAGTATTGGTATGACTGTGATTGGCTACTGTAAAAAAAAAAAAAAAGAAAGACACAAAAGGGTTAAAGCAGGACATACCGAGTCTCCCCGCAGCTGCAGCGCTTCTTCCGGGGACAATGATTATCTCTTATACGTATTCACCGCTTTCCCTGCCCACTGGCATCTCTGATTGGCTGCAGTCAAGACTGTTTTTTTAAGTAAAGGATTTTTCCGTGTTTGTGTTTTATTTCTTTTTACTTATATGATTAGTGATGGGGGATCTCATAGACCCCTGCCCATCACTAATCCAGGGCTTAGTGGCAGCTCATAGCTGTTATGAACCCATTACTACTCTGATTGCTGCCGCACAAGGGCAATCGGGAAGAGCCAATTGAAGTTTCGGGATAGTCGCATCTAGTTGATGCGGCTATCCTGGCTGTCTGCAGGCTGCTATTTTTAGGCTTGGGGGCCAATAAGCATGGTCTTTTTAAGCCTGAGAATACCAGCCCCCAGCTTGCTTTATCTTAACTGGGAAACAAAATTATGGGGAACCACATACCGTTTTTTTGTTTTGTTTTTTTAAGTATTTATTTATCACCAGTATAAGGACACAGCGTTTTTTATTTCAACCAAGCACAGACACTTGTCTCAGAGGGTCGGGTCGTGGTAAAAGTTTAATCAAAGATGCCGGTGTAAGGGGAAAGCAGTGAATATGGATGAGGGATAATTAGCGGACTCGAAAGTAGCACTGCAGCCTCATGGACACTCGGTAAATATGTACTGCTTTAACCCTTTTTATTTTCTTTCTATTACAGTTCCCCCATCAAACAATTTTACAATACATCACTTTTGCCTCCCATTGAATTTAATGGGTTCAGCTAGGATCGGCAAGGATCACCAATCCAATCGGTGACCTCAGGCGGGTTGGGCGATCTTGACCCGATCCTTGGCAGGATCGCTCATCACTAGTTTTGAGTGTTACAATTTTTATTTATATGACTTTTTGATCACATTTTATTCCACATTTTTGTCAGCTGTATTAAAAAAAAAAATATATATACATAGTTTTAGTTTTGTGCATTTTTTTTCCTGGGTTTAGTAGTGCAGCAATTTTATAGATCTTGTTGCCAGGGCTGTGGAGTCGGTAAGCCAAACCTTCGACTCCGACTCCTCAATTTCCCTTGCACCGACTACGATTCCGACTCCCACATATATTGCTTATATTTAAGTGAAAAATGTATTGTAGTACAATGTGAACATCAGACATTTAATCATTTTTATGATAGAATACATTTTTCACTCAAGTATAAGCAATATACTAAATGTTATTTAGTATGTTTTTGTTGAAAACTGTTGTTTGCCACTTACATAGTTTATTACATCGTGTTTTATAATACAAGAAGTTATAGATAGGGTTTCCTTACACAACATCTATGAGTACAACATAGCCCCGAAGGAAGGTAACTTTTCTAGATATGCTGAGAGGTGGTATCTGTGGTCTCTTACATTTAACCCAACCCTTAAGATCTACGACCTTTGATGTTATTCTCTTGGGTTTTTGCTTTTTTTTCTACATATATTAGTTGTTTGAATTTTCTTACTGTTTGCAAAATTTGCCTTATATTTGCAGTATGTTTCTTTTGGCATAGTAATAGTTGCTAGGAATCGTAGAGTTGTATATTTTTTTTTTTTATTTTACCTTTCAAATTATATCTAAAGCCTATTGTTTGTTAAAAATGGCAAATTGTAAAATAAGGAATTTCAATGCTTGCTACACCTCATTTTATGTTTACCTTTAACCTCGTTATAAAATACAGACAGTATACAAAGAATGAGCATGTCAGTTTGTGTGGCGTTTTTCTAATCTGCTTTTGCTATTGAAAATATTATCTATGAGCTCAAAAACCTTTCAGGTGATGCAATTTTTTAAAAAGCTGATCTTTTGCAGCTGACAAACGTATCCTCAAAAAACGCAGCAAAAACGCTGTGTGTGAATGCAGCCTTAGGGGTACTCAGCACGCTGCGACATCACTAGCCGAATGTAGCGATGCCGAGCGTGATAGTCCCCGCCCCCGTCGCAGATGCGATATCTTGTGATAGCTGCCGTAGCGAACATTATCGCTACGGCAGCTTCACACGCACTTACCTGCCCTGCGACGTCGCTCTGGCCGGCGACCCGCCTCCTTCCTAAGGGGGCGGGTCGTACGGCGTCACACGGCAGGCGGCCAATAGAAGAGGAGGGGCGGAGATGAGCGGGACGTAAACATCCAGCCCACCTCCTTCCTTCCTCATTGCAGGCGGGACGCAGGTAAGGAGATGTTCCTCGCTCCTGCGGCTTTATACACAGCGATGTGTGCTGCCGCAGGAACGAGGAACAACATCGTACCTGTCGCTGCAGCGGAATTATGAAAATGACCGACACTACACAGCTCACCGATTTTCGACGCTTTTGCGAACGTGCTTCTAGGCCAGGGGGTGGGCAATTCATTTTTCAATGGGGCTGCATAAGAAATTGGGATGGTTTCAGAGGACCGGACCAATATAATTAACTCGGATCTACATCATATATATATATATATATATATATATATTATATATATATAGTGTGAGGTAGCGACCACCAATGTGGTAAATGGTCGCTATATGTCACAGTGGAGTAGGTACCGGCGATATCTAAACGGAAGAGGTTGCTATGGGACTTGTAGTCCACAAAGGCTTCTTGCTACACATAAGGGTCAGGTTCCCTTTAATAATCCCAGGGTGCTGTGCAAGGCTGAGATTCACAGACCTCCACCTGTGGGTGTGGCCAGCTTGATTTAGGAGACTGGCAGTGTGTGTTGGAAGGGAGAGTGAGAGCAGAGCCGAGAGCTCTGCATGGAGCATCCTGTGTGGAGGTTGAGCACAGGACTCAGATATTCAGACTGAGGTGAGTGCAGCCAGACTAGGGCTGTAAGGCCGAACCTCTCCTGGAGGAGACACAGACCCAGGGGTCTGCAGAGGGCCCTGGGGCCAAGAAGGAACCTCAGCT